>NC_073387.1:20122302-20422302 GCF_028641065.1 Leucoraja erinaceus
ATCTTTATAATGATTTTTGTGATGTAGGAAATTCAAGCTATTTAAGACACGGTCAAGGCAAAGAGGTTAGAAAATCATCAACGTTGTTAAATATGTTGGAATGATGGTTATGTAGAATTGATTGCCAAGTATTCTGTTTCATAAGTTCATAAATTTTTTTTGGGGGTTAAGGTCATAATTATTCCATTGGCCCCATCAAGTCTCTCCACCAGTCAATCATGTATCTTCTTCTCCTTCATCACCCCATTCTCCACATTCTCACCCCTTTCCCGGACACCCTGACTACACGACCCTGTCTCTCTGCTCAAAATGCCCATGACTTTGGCCTCCAACAGCCTTCAGCATTATTTCCTGCAGTCCCACAACACAAAAAGAAGAATTCCATCTCAATGTCCTTCCAAAGGTCCCCCTGTTATTCTGTGCTAAGGGCCCTTGTACGGATGGAACTATCCTCTCTCCATTCACTCAATCCAGGCCTTTCACCTTTTCAGTACTTTTCAATGGGATCTCGCCTCTTCCTTCTAAACCCCAGCATACAGTCCCAGTGCCCAATCAACGTTCATCATATAGAACACAAACTTTCTGGGATCATTCCTCTAACCTCCTCTGGACACTAATGGCAACATCCCTCCACATGCATTCTAATCTAGGCTTAGATATGCTATTGCAGAGATCACTCATCTTTTTTATTATAATGGAAATGAGACCTCGAACCCTAGGAAATTGAATCGATATGTGGTGAGTGTACAGAGGAATTTTGACTCATTTGAAAAAAAAAAATGAAATGGACAGCTTAGGATTTGGGTTATGGACTATAGATTGGGCATGACAGCTAGGTCTGTTTTTCATGCTGTTTGACTGACTAGTACTACATGGCAAACATCTTTACTATGAATTAAAAGATGCCTTTAGATTGACCAATGATTCAGTCACTTCAACAATCATTAGGACCACATAACTTTCTCCATTGTACCCTATCCCAGAATGCATTTTTTTTTTTTTTTTTCTCATTGTTCAAAAGACTCTTTGTTAAACAAGTCCATTTTAGGAATAAAAACAGCTAATTAGACTCTCCCTGTTCATGCCCCCATTACTCCATTTCCTAGTGAATAACTTTAGTTGCAAGACTAAGCAGGCATAAAATAGAATATTCAAAATTTTTACCACGCTTAATCTCAGTTTCCTTTTTGTTTTTTTTCGCCCAACAACAGTTTTTTTTTGTTTTGTTTCTTTTTTTTTTTTTTTTTTTTTATTTTTTTTTTTTTTTTTCTTTTCTTTTGTTGTAGCTGTTTTTTTTTTTTTTTTTGCGCCCAGACATTTTTCTTGTGCGCAGAGCACCAGTTTTTTCCCACCCCCATTCTCCCCCCCTCTCCCTTAGCACGAGAGTTGCATTTTCCAGAAAAATAAATCTTGACGAATGTAAACAGACGAAGAGAGATTGTAAAAATGCGAATCTAATTAATTTACTTGCTGAATGAGGGCTGTTAGGAGCATCCTGCTGAGTCAATGCAAGAGGAAAGCACGGAATGTAGAAGATGGGGTTTAAAAGCAATATGCCACCCAAAAGTTTATTAAAGAGTTGGACTACCAAGAAATGAAAGCATACACGAAATGTCTCAATGCATGTAATTGATTAGGCTTTGTCAAACACAATGGCAACAATCAGAATACTGATAAAAGGAAGACAATGGACAAAGAGTTAGCAAGCAAGGTTTAAATGAGAGATGCCTTTGAACACAATGCAAATTTAAGGCTGTCCAAAAATTCACAAAACCAAAGATAAAGAATTTGAAACCCATCTTCAGCATATTTTGGCTATACCTAATTGATTAACTAGAATTCCAAAAAAATTGTCCTAGTGCACTTAATCTGAGTTAATAGATGGCATCATGCCGTAAGGTTTTTTTTTAAAACCTTATCCTCAATTGATTTTTTTTTTTTTTTTAGAAGATCTCCGTTGTACAGAATTATAACAGATGCACCAAAAACAAACATTTCCAAACCCTTGGAGTCTGGCCTCTGATAATTGTTTAAAAAGTACACCCATGTGGGATTGGGAATTAATTTTCTGCTAAACTAGTCCACCTTCAGTTTTTACTTAAACTTGGCAGACTTGATTTGTAATGAAAACTGGCCCTAGGGAAAGTATACACCAACTAAATTATTGCATGGGCAGAAAAAACCAATTATAATTTTCCTAGGCAAACTTGGGCTACGTTAACTTCATAATGTTGTTATGTTTGCTGATTGGAGAAACATGCTTTCCTTGGGGACATGGCTTGTTACAGCGGAAGATCATTGTCCTTCCCTTGGAGATTACAACTAACTTTCAGACCAGGGACTATTTCATAACCACAGTTAGCTAGGATACTACCCACTATTAATTACCTTGTGGGCCAAACCTAGATTTGAAAAAGTATCGCTGCAGTACAGTGAACAGCAAGGGATAGAGGAGATTTGGCTTGGATGAGCTTGGAATGCGTTCACTTTAAAACCAAAACTTGTATAAGCCTCAACAGCAGAAAAACAGCCCAAGCCTCAAAGATTTTTGTGAGGGGGGGGGGAGACTGGGACATGATTCTTCCACACTTCCACAATTCTTGTAAAACCACTTCAAAATAATGGGCATGGGGACCCCACAATGGCATTCTGAGGGGAGGAACTGGCTAACTTCAAGTAACACTTGCATGCTGAACGCCGACATCCATCTTTGCCTGGGAAACTAGTCCGTTTCCTGAATCTGAGCTCTGTCTTCTTTTTGAAAAAAACAAAACCGCGAACCATGCTAAAATGTAAAAGCGAGCTAGCTACACCAAACTGTCCTTTTTATGCTGATTGAAGTTTTTTTACTATCAGTGTGTCCCAGCAAATGACTGGTTTAAAAATGTGTCAAATAAAAAAATGTTAAAACGCATTGTGTTATCCCTATAGAATTTTTCTCTTTTGAAGATTTAGGTGGGCACCATGTCAGGGCGCATTCCTTTGCAACAGCAACCCTGACAGCTCCTAAAAGTGTTCTTACAAGGGGGGACACCTTGTCTTGCATAGCAGAGAAAACAGTTGATATTTGAAGCAGCAGGTATTGTGTATTAAAATTCATGCTGTTCTTTGTAGTGACCAGGGTTTTTGAAAAGGGGGGGAACCTTCAGGGAGACAAATAGACCTGGGTGGAACAGCCCCCTGCTCTTCTTGAAATAGTTACATCACATGGGAGAGGTCGGCTGGCATTACAGGTTAAGGGGGAAATATCTATACAAACAGGTGATAGTGGTGGCCTCGTGAAGGGTTGTAACCATAGGAACAGCGATCAAGCTCAGTTAGGTCTAATTCCAAGTCCAAATTCCACAGTTGAAGGGCGTTGACCTTCTTTTTTGAGGGCACCACAGGACAGGACAATAATGTTACTGGGCTCATCAGTGGAGCCCCCCTGAAATTGAAGAAGGCTTGTTTGTGGGACCATTTTTAGGTGGAGACAAAGGTTCAACAGGAATTAAACTACCGACACCAAGGATACTAGGGTGAACTCAAAGCCATGAACTACGTAAGGGGGGGGGCTGGTTTTCTTTCCTCAGGGCCTCATTAGCTACAACAGATATTAACATGTTTATAGATTATTGGACAAATACTATTTTAAAATGGGATCATGAACGTGTTATTTAATTGGGCAAACATTTAAAATCTCCAAAAAAACTGATTGACTATAGGATTTAACAGTGAGTTCAGATTTTAGAAAAAACACACTGTTGATACTTGTTGAAAGAAAAAAAAACACATAATGGTTCAGGTTACTTGAACGTTTTTACTGGAAACGTCTGGTATCACCCAACATTTTCAGAGTTTGTACGGTTGAACAGGTTGCCCTGGAAAGAGTGGAGGGGGAGGGGAAGGAGAAAAAAAAACGCGGTTCGAACCCCTAAAGCTACTAGGAGTTGTGGAAGTAGAACCATTAAACAAAAAAGAGTGAAAGTTGATTCAGTTGTGTCACAATTGAAAAAAAAGACTTCCATTGGGGACCTGCTCAAAAGAAAAACTGGCCATTTATGAGTACTTCCACATGCGTCAGGTGATAATAAACTCTCATCTTGGCAAAGAAATTCCAAGGAGTAACTGTAAGGCCTGAATTCCTACAAACTTAAAGTACAAGGACAACAATGTCTTACTACTTGAGGGTGATAGATTATTAACAAAGTTTAATGCAAAAACTGGCAAAAAGGACGATGGGGGGGGCCGGGACTAAGATTTTTTAAAAAAAGTATACCCAAATTTGCACCGGAACAACTGGGGATTCTTCTTTTTGTAAGGGCGAAATAGTTAAAGTCCTTCAAACGTATTTTCCAAACACTGATGTGCTAAACTTTCCCTCAAACTTAATCTTGCACCATCGAAGGAGGAGGAGTTTGTACAACGATTTTCTGACTTCTAACAGGGCACAAGTTGCATGGTAGACATTAAGAATTTGATACCAATACATAAAACAAGAGGGGGGGACCCTGGTTTTCCTTTTCCTAACTTACGGGATGCTTGTCTGTACAAAAAGTGTTAACGTTTCTCCCTGTGAACTTGCATGTTTTCTCAGGATCTTAAGTTTCCTCCCACGCTCCACGACGTACAGGTTTGCAGGTTAATTGCTTTGTAGAATTGTAAATTGTCCCTACTGTTTGTAGATAATATAGGTGTTCTGGATCCGCTAGCATCGCGAACCTCGATGGGCCAGGATCGGTTTCTATGCGCTCTCTAAACAAACTAAAACTAAAGCCTACCAAGACAGTGGAATGCCTGAATATAATGACTAACACTATGCAGGCATTTCCTCAGGATTTGGCACCTGCCTGTATTCATAAACGGTTTGCTTGCCTGCATTAGATACTGGGCAAGGTCTTCGGTTAGGGACAGGCAATCTTGAGAAGAAGTCACACAATGATTCTAAAAAGAGATCCTCTGTTCTGTGTGTTTAATTTACTTTTCATAAATGGTTGAGAGTCGACGATTGAAATGGAGGATGGGCAGAAACTGGGATAAAGTAACCAACTTTAGTGGGCAATAAGTCATTTCCCCACAAAGCTGTTTAATTAGAAACAATGAATTATACGTGCCAACTCCATCATGCACCCAACACCTCAAAGACTCCTCTACACTTCAGCTTCCTTGCAAGGCCATTGGATAATCAAGGCTATCCTTACCCCAACACTCCATCGTCTCCCCTCTTCCATCGCCCGAGGTACAGAAATCTTGAAACACCCACCTCAATTTATGGGCATTTCTCTTCTTTCCTGCTTTTCTCAGGCACTTACCATCCTATTCACCGACGAGAGAATGGCCTTGAACACCATCCACCTCATTGAGCCCTTCGGACTATCTTTAATTTCGACTTTACTGGACTGTATCTGGCACTAAAATCTTATTTGCCGTTTAATCCTTTATCTGTACACTAATGAGGCTCAATTATACTGTTAAAGCTTTCCACAGACTAGTTTATCAGCAACAAATACGCTCTTCACTGTCCTTGATGCACGAGACCATAATCTGCAAAACCGTGGAAGGCATACCCCCAGATGCAGGACAGATCTACTTCCCAGCTTTTTATCAGCAACTGAACTTTCTATCACCAACTGAGAGAGGTAGTCCTGACCTATCATCACCTCATTGAGATCCATGGACAATCTGTAATCGGACATTCATTCCCTTTATCCGGGCAACTGTGCACTGATATTGGATTGATTGTACTCTGTGTAGTCATTCCGCGCGGACTAGGAGCGCATTCACTGTACCCGGTAAATGGGACCACTAACCTAAACCCAAAATAACTTTAACAACCCCCCCTTTTGTTTGTACTAGGTATGTTGCCAACATCTACCGCAGCGGGCTGGCGAATCTGTCCCAGCCCTGTGCGTGGATTTTTTTTACGCCATTGAAGGGTGGCGTTTTTTAAACGTGAAGATTTTCCCTAGGCTATTCAAATTGCGGTTTTTCAGCCTACTTATTGGCTGATGGACATCACTGTGAGTTCATTTTCTGCAGCTATGTTTAAACTTAATTGGTTAATTTTTAATTGTTACTAGTAGGGGTTAAACAATTTCTCTACAAACCCGGTGATCGCCGACAATGGGACTGATCTCATACAGGGACAACGTAAGGTAGGTGTTGTATTTTTACATTAAAAAAGGGGGGGCCTTTTTCACTTAAGATCGCTTTATACAAAAGTTTTAGTGTTGCGAGTAGCTAATTTGGGGCCACCTAAATCCCTCAGTATATTTTTCTGTGGCATATGGGGTACAAATCTACCGCAAAAAACTATGGGGGGGTAAAAAAACATTACAACCAAGCGCTTCCACAGAGTTCCACTGATCCCAACTCGCAAGTTGATGTAAATGTGATTTATTTTACAGCAATTGAACACTAAATTCCTTCCATTTGGACTATAAATTGATGTAAATGAGATTTAAAAATCATGTTTTATTGTGAATTATTTGTGAATATTATTTGGACAATTAGGCTATTTAAAAATGTTAATCAATTATTAAGAAATGGATAGATGTTTTGATCTAGTAATTGAATTTTGGAATTAGCTACAATTGGGTAACTAACTAATTATATGCTTTAATTTCAGGTCATCCAAGTACGATTGTTTCATATTTGTTTCAGAATCCTTCAATCTATAATAACTGAAAATTTCTTTCAGTTCTCTTAATATTTAAGAAAGTTATGGGCTTTTGACTGTCCTGGATCACAGCTTTTGTGTTAAGTCGAATGGGAAATCAATAGGGAACACGATGCTAATTTCCGAGTATGAAAATGGCCATAACTATTTTAATACTGAAGATATGAAAGTGAATTAGCTGTCAAATTAAACTTATTGTTGTGCTTTATCTGATGGGATCAATTGCAGACTTGATTTTTTAAATCTCAAAATTTTGTAACAGTTGGTCCACAGCTTAAGTTAGATTTAAGTTTACAGGGTGAGGTCGGATAGTTTTCGGGACTTGTTATCTTTGGAGAGGCTAGGTGTGTACAAGTCTGCTGAGGGGATGACCCTTCCTGGCTGTGCATCACATCATGATCCGGCATGGATAAAGTGCCTGCTCACATTTTTTAGATGGATACTAAAACATAGAGGGTATACAGCCAAGAAGGTGAGGGGATAGAGTTTCAGAAGACGACACAGAGGAAACATTTCCACTCAGAAGATTATTCAGTACATAGGTAACCCAAGATTATTCAATAATTATAGATACAATACCATATGATTTACTTTATTTTCCAGGAATGGAAATTGATCTGCCAACATTTATAAAAACACAAATACCTGAAATAAAACCTAATAACCCACATAACACAACAAAAAAACAAAACCTGAGCGTCACCTCTCCATCTTCTCCAGAGATGGCTGCCAGGCCCGCTGATTTACCCTGGCACACTGTGTCTTTTGGGTATTACCCCTACCTGCAGTTCCTCGTTTTCTTCTGCATAACAGTTTTCATAGATGTGGTTAATGTTTATGTAGTTGTTTGAGGGCCTGATGGTTGTTTTGGAAAAACTATTCTTGCACCTGGTGGTCACAGTTTTCATACACCTATGTCGATGTACTTGCACCGCAGAGAGTTGTTTCCTTACAACGCCAGAAGACTCAGGGGTTGATCCTGACTACAGGTGCTGTCCCTGTATAAAGTTTGCACATCTCCCTGTTGATCATTGTGGGTTTTCTCTGTTCTGGTGATTCTGGTTTCCTCGCACTACTCCAAAGATGTACAGGTCTGTCCTTCTATGTAGGATAGTCAGTGATGGAAATAGGTGGTACGCAGGGGACAGCATTCCCCCTAGTTTTCAAATTTCCAGCTGGGTTTAATGAGTACTGGGGGAAAGATTAGTCGTTTATCACTTTTATTCAACTCAGACGAAAACGATTTTGTTACTGCTGCACTGTTAACACTTGTTAACAGCCGTAGTTAACAGTATTATACAATGCGTCATCAATACATGATCCACATTCCTCATTTTACTTCAAGTCCAAGTGAGTGACTACATGAAGAAGGCTGTCAGCCCGCATGTTGCATCCATTACGTCTACGCATTGTTGCCGCGACTGGCTGGCAGGCGCGCTCCTCCAGCGGTAAGTTTTAAAGACCTCCAGGTAAGTTTAAACTTTACCGCAGTTGTCTGTTCATTTTCCGTATACTTTTAGAAGTGAACTTACACTATGACAAAACCAGGTGAAGACTAGACGTGCCGCGGGAAAACCGCTACTGAGACCGCGGGAGTGCGGTTAGCGGACGACCGTCGGTCTCACCGGCTCGGTCGCTGGTAGCACAGCCAGCAACTTCCGACACAATGCCTATGGAAGGCACCTTGGTCACCCCGAGAGTCGGGAAGGCCAAGCGTAAAACTAACAAGCCGGTTTTCTCAGATGAGTTCGGCTGGGAGGATTCACCTCCCCCTACAGGGAACGTCGTTGGACGAATTTCCCGCATGGAGCAGCTTATGCATAAATTGCTCCAGCATGACATACCCCAGGAGCAGGAGTTATATCAACACGGGTTTGAGGGACCCATAGCAGCACCTGGTGCAGGGCTGCCTTATATACCCTGTCGGAAGAAGGGAGTGTAGGTCAACAACCCTGGGCGGGCTCAGCCTTCAGTGCTATGACAGAAGCACAAGACCTGCAATAAACTAAAGTACCCTGCATGGTATCTAAATTTGCAATGCCGTCTTAAATCAGTAAGCCGTTGAGCGGCCAGTATAAATTACCTGACCACTCATCAACTCCAGGAGCAGGTCATGCTGGAAACAGCTATAAAGTACCAGACACCCAGCAACTGTGCCTTGCTTAAGGTTCCCACTGTTAATAGCTCTATTTGGAGTTACATGGGAGGAGGCATTAAAAAACTCAGGAATGTAAAACTTCAAGAATCTTGAGCCTGCTTGCTGTTTGTGTGGACTGCCTTCGCAGGGTCTGTAGATTCAACCACCCTGACAGAAGTGTAACAAGACGCATTAGCTCTTATGTGCAATGTGAATTTTCAAATAAATTGTTTTAGAAAAAACGCATCTGCCCGGTACTTAATCCAAAGTTTGCGGGGTTATGTAAGTCAACCAATGTACAGCTGCCCAATTATTTATTTGGGGAAGATTTGTCCAAATAAATTAAACAGTTGGATGATGAGTCTAAAGCAGTAGGGCTACTAAGAGCTCCACCAGCAGATAGGCCATCAGCTTTCCGATGGCAACACCCTTATGCCCCTGCTAGCAGCAGGTGGTCTACAGGAACTAGTACCAGCTCAAGGGCCGACAGAGGCAGCCAAAGGCCTTTTTCGGGGCTAAGCCCGGGCCAACAGTCTCCAATCAGGAGCAACTGGCGTACGCCATTACACACCACATATGAACCAGCAACCATGGAGGTAGGTGATCTGGTCCCTCTGGATATGCGGAGTGTGGCACTATCACATATTGTGGGATATTATGTTTAGTGAATGTTGGATAACATCACATTGTTCTTATATTTTGGTGCCTAGTTATAGGATCAGCGGGAATAACTGAATGGCAGCCATGGCAGTTTAAGACTTTGGATAAATGGGTTAACTTTAGCACCCAAGTTACGTAATATAGTCTAAAAAAAATAAAAAATCCCAAATTGGCTATTTTTAGCAGTTTTAACTTTACACTGGTGTTCCCAAGGATTAATTGGGTTTTTCAGCTATCTATCTGCTGGCTGGGTTTAATATGATAACGCACCTGGCCATACAATTTACAACGACACAGTATGGGTGTTAAATCATTAAACACGATATATATATCTAGGTATGTTACACCGGATATAAGTTTATGGTGTTCAGACTTAAGTCTTAAAGGTTACCATGTGTATTGGTTGCTAACCAGACTCAAGGGCAGTAGCGATGATGTATTCTCGCTGCATTGGGATGTTAATTCCTGTGTTCTACCCATCTTACTGATTCTGTGTTCTACCCACCTGAGAGGCGAGGACCGAGGAGAGCTTTGAGAGGGGAGAGATGGATGAGGCAGAAAGGAGGGGTGAGAGGGGGAGAGCAGAGGCCGGGGGGGAGGGGACGAGAGGGTGTGCCTGAGAGAGAGGAGAGAGAGAGAGGAAGAAGTGGGGGGAAAAAAGGGGAAAAGGGGGGGGAAAGAGAGGAGGGGCGAGAGGGTGATAAAGGGAGTGAGGGAGGAGAGAGAGAGGGCCGGAAGAGGGGGGAGGGGGTAGGATGGGAAAAGAAACAGAGGGGAGAGAGGAGTTGTGGGGGAGAGGCGGGGGAAGAGGAGGGGAAGAGGAGGGGGGAGGAGAGGGGTGAAAGAGAGAGGAAGTGCGAGAATAGAAAAGGGGGGGGTAGAAGAGAGCAGGTGGGATGATCGAGAGGTGGGGAAAAGGGGGGAGGGAGAGAGGGCGGGAGGGTGAAGGTGGAGAGAGGAAGAGGAGAGGTGAGAGAGGGTTGTGAGATTTAGATAGAGGAGGGCCGACTGAGCCATCCCGAGAACTGGGCGCATCATAAAGTACAGGGCCTGACTTGCTTCGTTCTTTCTGTGTCTTTGGAGTGGGTGGGTGGTGGGGGGCATCATGCCCGAGACGGAAGCAGCGGATCCCCGGCCGAGCCACCAAACGCTACTGCCATTTTGGCGGCTACTCAGTGCAGATGCCCGACTTCTTCTCCAGCTGCGTCTTTTGAATAAGCGGAGAGGAGGAGGTCGAGGTTGGAGGTTGGATGGTTAACTCAAGAAATAAGAATGACATTTTCAGATGAGGCGATTTCGACTCGACGAATAAATTCTCTACCGAATATATGTCCATTATTCCTTCATTTCTTCGATAAGGAATGTGATATAATACAAAACAACACACAAACAAATACAAACACATACAGATCAGACTTTTAAAGTATATAGATAGCATTTGATTTGTCGGCATATTTGGAAACTGGTTAGAACCTTAGACCTTTACACTTAAAGGCTACAATGCAGAACAGGCCCTTTGTGTCACCGAGCCCGTGCTGACCAGCGATCACCGCAATATACCAGCTCCTACCACATAGGGGACAATTTACATTTTACTGAAGCCAATTAACCTATACTTTTTTTTGGAGTGTAGGAGAACCAGAGAAGCACCTGGAGAGAAAAAACCATGCATGTGGTCACCAGGTAGAACAGCAAACTCTGAACAGACAACACTCGTAGTCTGAAGCGTCAGTGCCTTCAAACGGCAAATCATGTAAATGGATACTGGAACACTGCTGAAACCACGATGGCAATGTGTCACATCCACAGTATGAAATCACTTACATTTGTTACATCTATAGAGTCCCATCCTATTAATTCAAAAGAAAAATTTCCCTCCTAACTCACAGTTTTGACATGAAATGCAAATTTGCCAGCAGTGAGGAGTAAATATGCTAATAATATTCCATTTTCCACTCCTGAAGAGTTATTTGTAATATACAAGATTGCACAACCACAACGCTTAATATAACGACCCCTAATTTTATCTTCATCACCTTGCAAATGATACTGACAGCGATTGTTTCTACAGATTTTATATCACCAATTAAATTAAAGAAAGTATATTTTCTTTTTCCTTTTTTTGTTTTAGAGTTTTTTTTCAGAGGGGTGGGGGGAGGAATTTCACCATTTAGTAAGTGGAGAGGGTGGGGCGGCGGAGAGGCCCATTAATTTGTAATTATTGTTGTAATGGTCATAAACATTCAACCTGGTTGTTATCTAAGTTTGAGATAACAACCAATTTAATCTAATTGCTTTTCAACATGGTCTGATAGGGTGGAGGATTGGGGGGGTACCAGAGGGTAAACAAACACTCAATTATATAAAGGCCTTAAGAGGAGGGGAACGTCGATTCTCGAGAGAAAGAGAAGAGATAAAGAGGTAGAGGAAGAGAAGAAGAGAAGAGTTCGAGTGAAATGGAAAGGGGAAAGAGAAGAGAGAAAGGGAAGAAAGGGTGGGGTAGGAGGCCCATTTAAGTTGGGATGCATAAAAAGGATACAACAGGGAAAGAACGAAGGAGAGAACAGCAACAAAGTGGAGAAGAGAGGAATGAGATGCTGAGCTGAGAGTTGGGAGAGAGAAAATGGACTCATGGACAAGCGCCTGAGAGAGAGAGGAGAGAGGATATTGAGAGAGAGGAGAGAGAGAAAGATGAGAGAGACGAGAGCGGAGAGGGAGAAGAGAGGGGAAAAGAGAGAAGGAAAGAGAGAAGGAGACCCGAAGGAAAGAGAACAGAGTGAGACAAGAGATAACTTTGAAAGAGGGAGAGAAAAAGGGGGAAAATAGAGGAGAAGCGAGGGGAAGATAGGAGAGAGAGATAGAGAGAAGGGAGAGAAGACGACATGAGAGAGACGGAAGAAAGATAAAGAAAGAGAAGAAAGAAAGAAAAGAAGAAAGAAAGAAAGAAAAAAAAAAAAAGGAAAGAAAGAAAGAAAGAGAAAGAAAGAAAGAAAAAAGAGAGAAAGAAAGAAAGAAAGAAAGAGAAGAAAAAGAAGAAGAAAGAAAGAAAAAAGAGAAGAAAGACAGATGAAAAGAAAGAGAAAGAAAGCGAGAGAGAGAGAGCGAGAAGAGAGAGAGAGAGATACTACTCAGGATATTTCTTACTTGCAGATGTCTCAACCTGCCAGGGGTGGCAGAACAAGGACTGGCAGTATTTCAAGGAGATCCAAAGTTTTAGTGAAAACTAAGATCTAAGAGACATTGTCTGGCTGTGGAGGAGAGTTTCAGAAGAGGGGAGAGTTCATACGAAACATTCAAAATTTCAGATACCATTTAATATTGGTCTTTGGGTTGTTTTATAATAAATAGGGATTGGCTTCAAGCATCTCTGCTTAAAATACCTTTCAAATAGCTAGTGTGATTCTAGTTAACAACACGATCTATCTATATAACTAAACTCTCGTAATGACCACTTCTCCTGTCTGCAGTGTGTATTGATTTTTCGAAAAAAAAAAAGAAAAAAACAAAAAAAACGGTACTGTGGCGGCTTTCCAAAGGCCGGGCCATTTCCACACTATCGAACCCCTCGTCACGAGAATGGATGAGTCGTCTGGGGACGGCCCTGAGCTACAGGGATAAAGGGCAGGCGTCTTTAGGGTGCCATCTCCCTCTTGCAGACTCGTCCTGAGTCAGGAGCAGGACAGCAATAAAATGACCTCCCGAACACACCTGGCTTTTCCCCCTCGCCTTCATTTCCGGGATCAAACATCGTCGCGCTACATTGTTGAACCCGACATGATCCACGGGCAGGCTCACATCCACGGGCTGGCTCACAATTGTTGTCTTGCTGCTCGATTCCTGTGGCATGGTCTGCGCAAGCAGGTTGGCCAACTGGTCCCTTGCACCTGCATTCCGTCCAGACGGCGCGAAAATCCAACGCCATGTCCGGGCGAGCGCCCCTCCAGAGAGGATTTTGGTTTACCATGGCCGGCATTTCGACCATCCCCCTATGTGGACATTGGGGGTGTGGGGCCGCCTCCGGGCCGTGGCACATCACCAACCTCCTCCCACGATGGTGGACCGCTTGCTTCACGCGGTGGCCAGAGGCCATAACCGCTGGCCCAATTAT
Source organism: Leucoraja erinaceus (assembly GCF_028641065.1). NCBI lineage: Eukaryota > Metazoa > Chordata > Chondrichthyes > Rajiformes > Rajidae > Leucoraja > Leucoraja erinaceus. The sequence continues at coordinate 20,135,866 of NC_073387.1, forward strand.
TTCAATGGCTTACATGATCCTGCTGTCCTTGACGCATTGGAATTGCCTTGGCCTCACGTTTTTGGGGTGCTGGTGGACATCTTCTCGTACCGCGTAGCCCCCAGTGTTCCATCTCCCGAGCTGTGGGTTGGCCATGGCTCACACTTGGGTTGGGTATGGCGGCTTGCACTCACCACCATTGGCCTATCACTCCCCGCAAGCTAATGGCCTGGTTGGAGAGGTTCCACTGGCCCCAGCTGTTCAAGGCAAAAGCGCTGAAGCCTGTCCCCCTCGACCTGGGTCCCCACCGAGTGTCCATGTCCCTGTCCCTTCAAGCCGTCCCCGACTTCCGTACGCTAGAATCCGGGTCGGGTTTGTAACATTTCGTCAGTGCAAAATTTCACCATCCTCCCTCTCCACTCTGTTTCGCTGTGGGGGGAGTCCCCCCTGTGGTGGCTCCCATAAGGGTCGGGCCATTTTCCCACTATTGAACCCCGAATCGGCACGAAGAAAACAATCCCCAATGAGTTCCCCAGTAAGGGTAGCCCCTTAGCTACGTGGGGCCAAAAGGGCAGTTTAGGGGTTTAGGTGCAATTTTGCCCCCCCCCCTTGCAGACTCGTCTGGCCAGGCAGAATAGCCACGAAATAGAAACGAAGCAAATACTCCCGAACAGAACACCTGGCATTCCTCGCCTTCATTTTAGGGTTATCATCGTGCCCCACACCCACCAGACCTACCTTATATCACTAAGATTTTTTTGGCCATCCCTTACTCATGAAGATCCTCTCCTCCGCTGAGGCAACGCCGAGGATTTTTACGATATCGATGGGAAATAAAATACGTGTTTATGAATGTTTTACAAAATATCGTTGATTTGGCCCTATCTCGCCTGTTCCCTTCTCAAAGTGCCATGATGAAAGGTAACGCCCCTTCCCGGGGGAGCTTGGACTATAAACCCGTTTTGACTAGACGTGAGTCAGCTCACTCTGCAAGATCACGATGGAGAGGCCACAACTCTGAATCTGCTGTGAGTCTACTGAACTGTGAGTCTACTGAATTGTGAGTCTACTGAACTGTGAGTCTACTGAAACGTGTGTCTACACTTTCTTGAAGTTAACCCTTCCATTGTGGCTTGCAATAAATGAGGTTTTGTTTTTTAGCCAGCAATGTGCTTGCAATAAATGGATCATGTGTGTTAAACCCTTAAATGTGGTCACAAAAAATGATTTGTTTGCCCAGCAATGTGCTTGCAATGAAAGATGATTTTGTACCCTTAATGTGCTTGCAATAAATGATTTGTTAGTCCTTAATGAAATGAAATGAGTTGTTTGGCCTTTTGCTTTTGCTTTTGCTTTGCTTTTGCTTTTGCTTTGCCTTTGCTTTGCTTGAGCTCACTTGAGCTCACCTGAAGTGAGAGCAAATGATTGTATTGTTGGCTGGCCCGCATGCCCTCTGCTTATGTTTTGCCTTTGCTTTGCTTGAGCTCATCTGAAATGAAAGCAAATGGATTTTACTGTTGGCTGGCCCCGCCTGCCCAGTGCTTTTGCTTTGCCTTTGTTTTGCTTGACCTCACCAGAATTGAAAGCAAATGGAATGTTTTGTTGGCTGGCCCTGCCTGCCCAGTGCTTGACTTGACTTGAAATGGATTAACTTGACATGAAATGGATTGAAATGGATTGTTGGCCCTGCACTCATTGCGCTTGACTTGACTTGACCCACAACACCTATGCAACTCCAGACCTCCCCCCACCCCCACCCCGCCACTGGCCAACAATATTGGGATTGGTGGACAGGTGGAATATTGCGTTGGGGGACCAGCTCTCCTGTGTGAACCTAGTCCTGTGTGAACTTAGTCTAGTATTTTCTTAAACACAACATAAAACTTGCAATCAAAGACAGCATCTTGCTGGTAGATCACTTCGAACCAGGCAAACCAATTCTGCCCAGTTTTACACATCAACGTCAGTTCTGATCCTTAAAAAAAGATGCTATCATTGCCTGCTTCAGTAACTCGAATGCCCAGGAATGAAGGTAATCACAAAAAGTGGTGGACGTTGCCCAGTCTATCATGAGTACTGAACTCCCCACCTTTGAGTGGATCTGTAGGAGGCACTACCTCAAAAAGGCAGCCAACATCATCAGAGACCCATTCCAGCGTGGCCACTGTCTCATTTCATTCCTGCTGATGGGAAGAAGGTTCCTTTCCTATAGCCGACTTCTGAGTCCGACTTTGTGTGTCTCCCGGCAGCCTAGGCAGACTGTTCCGGTACCGTTCGACTCCTTTCAGAGACCATGGTCTGGCAAAATGGATAATCCAGAAATGCTCCGGAAACAAGGTTATTGGAAAATCGGTGGTGGACCTGCACCTTGGTACATGTGACAATATATAAACCTAAACCTAAATCTAAACTCTTGCATCCCTGAAATATATTCTCTCATTATCCACACATTTGGCTCCCTGGTCCTTCATCAGAGACTCACATCACCTTGGTTAATCTTATTTCACTCCTCCACCGGGAAGAAGGTACAAGAGTTTAAATCGTAAGCTCCTAGTTCAGGAACAGCTCCTTCCCAACAATTATCAGGATCTTAATCATGACAAACTACAACTAAGTTACAAAGTGTCTTGGTTACACAGGATACTTTGGCTTTTTGTTTTGCACTGATATTGATTTTTTTTTAATTTATTAAACTTTCTTTTGTTGATTGTTATGTTTTTTTTATTATTTATTTTTATTGTTATTTTTAAAGCAGAGATTGACAGAGTCTTGTTTGGAATGGGTGGCAGAGGTTGGGAGAGAAGGCAGGAGAATGGGGCTGAGAGGGAAAGATAGATCAGCCATGATCGAATGGCAGGGCAGACTCGATGTGCCGAAAAAACCTAATTCTGCTCCTGTGTCTTATGATCGTATGATTGATCTTGGTTCATGTTGAATGTACTGGTGCACCCCTGATCCAGGCAAGCCCATGTAAAGTCAGGTAAGCCCCAGGCTGCTACAGGGCCTCCTCCGTCACACTCGATGGGCTCGGCCCGCCAACCAACGTTCCACTCTCTCTTCCATCATCAGCAACCATGGAATTAAAAATGTAATCCCGTGAGTTGTATTGTTTTAATAGGTTAAACAATAAAATCTTAAATATGAAAGATTAATCAATTCAATGTACCATAACAGTTTCATTTGATAGGTATTTATTCCAGCCAAATACAAATGGAATTTAACAACCTACAGAAACCACAGTGTGCTTGATTTCCAACTGAAATAAAACTGATTGGATAAATTAATTTACAAATACCATCAGTTTGCAATCAGGCATTATTCTGCCATAAAGTAACATACAAGGATGCAGTGTGAATTTAAACGATAGCTTAATGTACATTCTATGTACTAATGGCTGTAATAAATGATTCAGTGTATTCTGGACTAGAGTAAAGAATGGATCTAATTAAATGTTCAGTTGCACCCTTATGTGTATTTTTTTCTCCGTTTCAAGTTTTATTAACTTTCTCCTCTCTTTCTCCTTCCCTTCCTACATACCAATAGTTTCCAATGATGTTTCCAGTGGTACTTTATCTGTCACATGTACCGAGGTACAGTGAAATTCAGAAGTTGGTTTCCGAACCAAAACGTCACCCATCCTTTATCTCCACAGTCTGAGGAAGAGTCCCGACCTGAAACATCACCAATCCTTTTGGCCACATTCTGAAAAAGGGTCCCGACCAGAAAGGTGGCCCATATCTACAGTGAAATTCATTTTTGTATACCTGTTGGTACGTTTCACAATACATCGCCATCCCTTGTGTAAAAAACTTGCCCCGCACGTCTCCTTTATACTTTGCCCCCCTCACCTTAAAACTGTGCTGTCTAGTATTTCATATTATTTCCTGGGAAAATGTTCCATCTGTCTACCCTACCTATGTACCTTTCAAGTTCCAGGAAATAAATAATCCAGGTCTGTCCAACCTATAGAAACATATATAATTCTTAAGGGATTGGACCGGCTAGATGAAGGAAAAAATGGTCCCGATGTGGGGGAAGTCCAGAACCAGGGGTCACAGTTTAAGAATAAAGGTAGGCCATTTAGGACTGAGATGAGGAAAAAGCTTTTCACCCAGTGAGTTGTAAATCTGTGGAATTCTCTGCCACAGAAGGCAGTGGAGGCCAATTCACTGGATGTTTTAAAGAGAGAGTTAGGTTTAGCTCTTAGGGCAAAAGGAATCAAGGGATATGGGGAAAAAGCAGGAACGGGGTACTGATTTTGGATGATCAGCCATGATCATATTGGATGGCGGTGCTGCCTCGAAGAGCTGAATAGACAATAGACAATGGACAATAGGTGCAGGAGTAGGCCATTTGTCCCTTCGAGCCATCACTGCCATTCAATGTGATCATGGCTGATCATCCACAATCAGTACCCCGTTCTTGTCCTCTCCCCATATCTATTGACTCTGTCATCTTTAAGAGCTCTATCTAACTCTATTTTGAAAACATCCAGAGAACTGGCCTCCACCGCCCTCTGAGGCAGATAATTCCACAGACTCACAACTCTCTGCGTGAAAATGTATTTCCGCATCTCTGTTCTAAATGGTTTACCCCTTATTCTTAAACTGTGGCCCCTGGTTCCCATTAAACAGCTTAAAAGGGAGCAAGGTGAATTTGAATTTGCACATGAGGAAAACGTCTAAATGTAGAGCACAGGGAGTCGTGCTCTGAATTAGAAGCCCTCGCGGACACTGAAGGATGAAGAACTGATTCAGCGGAGATCTGGAAGAAGGCCAGGAAATAAATCTGAGTTTTGGTAGGGGTTCACATGATGGTGGCTGGCTAGTGGCTTTGGTGCAACAGGTAGCCGACAAATCAGACCTGGCAGCTCTTCTCATTAAAACTCGCCATCAACAAGTCAGGGATGTGACAGTAAAAATCACATTGGTTGCATGGAAGAAAGAGGAAGCAGTAGAGAGGGAGGGGGAAGAGTGAGAGTGAGAGTTAGAGGTAGAGGTCGAGGTGGAGAGGGAGAGGGAGAGGGGAATGACCTACTCCTGCACCTGTTTTCTATGTTTCTAAGTTTCACACGCTCCGTCTCTTTTTTTAAAATACAAAATACTTTTATTCAAAACAAGCCAAAAATACAGAAAAGTAACACGATCAAAAATTGCCTATATTGGCAGTTTACAAAGTTATCAAATTAAAATGTCAACATTATCAATAATACACGCGATCTCCCATGGTGACTACCGTTCACGGAAGGTCTCCAGAGTCCATGTGAACTCCGTGTGTTCCCACTCCAGGGACACGCGGGCATGGACGCAGGCCCAGAAGAGGGTCAGGCAGCGACAGTGGGATGACCATTGACTACCCGCTGCCTGGACCCGTGAATAGCCATCTTGGCCAGGCCCAGGAGCAAACCAACAGGGAGACCTCCCCATTCCCTCATGACCCTCCCCCCACTGTACTGAGTGACCAAATATCAAGAGTGTGGGGCTAAAGTGCAGCCAGAACTTGAGGGGCAGCCCCTTCAGAACAGGGGCTGCAACCTCTCACACTCCATGTACAAATGGAACACAGTCTCTTCCTCGCCTCAGTAGTGACAGGCGGCTGGTGAATCCGTGAATCGACTCAAATATCTGTTACACATCACAGCTCTGTGCAACACCCTCCACCCCAGGTCCCCGATGTACATAGAAACATAGAAACATAGAAAATAGGTGCAGGAGGAGGCCATTCGGCCCTTTGAGCCAGCACCGCCATTCATTGTGATCATGGCTGATCATCCCCAATCAATAACCTGTGCCTGCCTTCTCCCCAGATCCCTTGATTCCACTAGCCCCTAGAGCTCGATCTAACTCTCTCTTAAATCCATCCAGTGATTTGGCCTCCACTGCCCTCTGTGGCAGGGAATTCCATAAATTCACAACTTTCTGGGTGAAAAAGTTTTTTCTCGCCTCAGTCTTAAATGACCTAAAGGGGGAATACTCCCTTATAGAGAGACCTCCAATGGGGAATGCTCCCGCCGTCTGGTGGTAACACAGTTAGAGTAGGCGTGTTCAGCCGGGGCATGACCAGACAGAAGACAAGGGTGAGGAATTGTAGAGTGTGCAGGAGTATCCTGTACAGTACGTGTCTCTCCGCGTCACGAAAAGGCACGCTGGGCATCTCGAAAAGGTGGCTCATGTTATGTGGGGCCGAATCTCAGGATAGGAACCGGGCCTTGGATCCTATGAGCAATTCCGACGGAGCGGGGGTAAGCTCGGTGGGAATCGCTCCAGCCACACCTTGACAGGATGTGGACCAGCCACCCTCGCAGTCACAACAAACCCCTCCCCCTGAGGAGCCGCACCCTGGCTGAAGGTGACCAGATTCCTAGCCCTGAGTAGATCACTAAAAGCCAGCCAACTCCTGCATAGCCTGTCGACTAACGCCCGATAACGGGAGTCGTATGCCCTCCTAAAAGCAGTGCCCCTGGCGGAAAAAGTATGTCGCCAGGGCGTGCCATCTAGCAGGGCACTCGGAATACATAAGCCTCAGCATGGTCCTGAGACGGAGAGCCGCCACCTGGGTATGAACGCACACCAGCGACTGACCGCCCTCCTCCATTGGGAGACTCAGAACCCCAGCAGATACCCAGTGATTCCTATCTCCACAGAAGAAATTCACCAACCTCCTCTGGATCATGGTGACAAAGACAAAGGATGGGACCAGCGTGGCTCACCGGTAGCACAATATAGAGGGCACCAGTTGGGTTATAACCAGCATTCTACCCCGGTAAGAGAGCACACCAAGGTGGCCTGACAAGCGCCCTAGCCGGGCGATTACTTTTGTCTCCAGCTCCTGCCAGTTCGCCAGCCAAGCGCCCTCAGTGGGACACGGGTAGACCCCCCCAGGTAGAGCAGGTGCGTGGTGATCCACGCATAAAATGTCATCTCTTCCGGCAGGGCTTCCACCTGCCACTGACCCAACAAGACTCCAAAACTCCTACTCCAGTTGATCCTGCGGAGTATGCAGCCAAGAAAACCTGTTGGCACTCACGCATTCTCCGCAGGTCAATAGGATCAGTGAATGTAAGGATTAACATCATCAGCATAGGCTGAGAGAAACACCTCCAACCCCACTCCTGGCAAAGCCAGGCCACACGCTCAGCCTCTGTGAGCAGTGCCCGGTCCAGCTAAGCCCCAGGTTGTTGCAGGGCCTCCAGCGGCCCATTCCACCATCAAGGCCCTGCACTGCCTCCTGCAGCCAGTCTGCTTACTGGCACTTAGTTCTGACCCTCTGCGGTCCTCTGGGCAAGCTGGGACTGGGCTATTTCTAGGCTACCAAGTCACCTTAATGATTGTTGGGCACCAAAGGTGCTCAGCGGGTGGAACTTGGGCAATTTGCAATTTGGGCACCAAAGGTGCTCAGCGGGTGGAACCACTGCCTCGGGTGACCCCGGTATGATCCCAACCTCTGGTGCTGTCTGTGTGGAGTTTGCACGATCTTACTATGTGGATGTGGATGCTCCGTCTCCCCCCCCCCCCCCCCACATCACAAAGAAAGGTGGAGAAAAAAGAAGCTCCCTGAGAAAAGCAAAGTGATCACAGGTAGACTCCTCCATAGGGAGATGTGCAAACTCCACACAGACAGCAATCGAGATGAGGATTGAATCCGGGTGCCTGGCGCAGTGAGGCAGCAGCTCTATGCCAGTTTCTTCTGGCTTCCTCCTACGTCCCAAAGACGTGTGGGTTTGTAGGTTAACTGGCCTCTGTAAAATGTCTCCTAGTGTGTCGGGAGTGGATGAAAAAATGACAACATAAAACTAGTGTGAACGGGTGATTCATGTTCTTGGCATATGTCTCCTTTTTGCAAGCACAACTAAATCAAAATAATAATAGTCTGTTGTGTCTGTCCATTGGTTCTGAGTATATGGTGGAACGGTTTCTTAATTTTAAAGCTACCTACCAGGTACATAGTTCCTTGATAGTGGCGTCTCAGATAGATAGGGTGGGCATAAAGGCTTTTGGTATATTGACCTTCGTCAGTCAAAGTATTTAGTTTAGAACTTTGGAGGTCATGTTACAGTAATTCAAGACATTGGTGAGGCCACATTTAGAGTACCGACATTAAGATGTTATATAGCTGGATGATTTACAAGAATGGTGTCAGGACTCGATGGTCTGAGCTATAGGGAGAGGTTGAGTAGGCTAGCACTTTATTCCTTGGAGCACAGGAAGAGGAAGACTGTTCTTATTGAGGCTGAGAAAAGCATGAGAGGAATAGATCTGGTATTTTGCCCAGAATTGGAGCATCGTGAACCAGAGAACATAGTTTCAATGTGAGGTTGGAAAGGAAAGGGCCCCAGAGCAGGGACGTGGACTTAACATCGGAGTCTATCCCTTGCCTGCGATCGCCCCAACCGCGGCCTGAGGACATTAGATCTGGAGCTCGCGGGAGAGCTCGTGGATGTTGGGAGTTCTAACGAACGCAGAGGCTCGACCAGCCCTGACGCAGGGTCTGATCGTCCGGTGCGGGGAGAGCTGACATCCCCGCGATGCGGGAGTTGATCGCCCCGACACGGAGGGCCAAAACGCCGTGGGTTACGGGAGTCAAGATCGTCCCATCAACGGAGGGCTCTAAACCCCCAACCGCGGGAGAGCAAAGGGAAGAGATTTCACTTTTATTTGCCTTCCATCACAGTGAGGAATGAGGAAGAATTAAGGGCCTGTCCCACTGGGCCGTCATTAGCGTGCCATTTATGCTTCCTAGTAGTGTGTGGGTAGCGCGGGACGAGCGCATGGAGTGGCGTGGAGGAGTGTGGAGTTGCGTGCGGTATCGCGCAGCACTCCAGAATTTCATTCCGCACCACCGGCCTGTCGTGTAAATGACGGCCAAGTGGGACACCCTAGCGCGGTGCAACGTCTCACCTCCAACAGCAGCAGAAGCAGGCAAGCGATCACCGAGCTCGGCCTGGGGCTCACGGCCATTGCGGATCCGGATCCACCGGAAGCAATGGGTGGCGTTTCGGGTCGAGACCCTTCTTCAGACTGAAGAAGAGTCTCGACCTGAAACATCATCCATTCCTTCACTCCAGAGATGCTGCCGGTCCCACTGAGTTACTCCTGCATTTTGTGTCTATCTTCAAATGACGTCACGCGCTCCAGACGGCTCGATGAGTGGGAGCGCTGTCCTGTACGGCTGCCAGTCCTGCAGCTGTCCGTTTTTTTCACTTCTTTTTTATTATTTTTAGTACGTTAAAGTGTGTAGTCAGGGGGTCTAATCGTTTTATGTGTGGGGGGTGGTGGGGGGGAAGGGGGAAACTGCTTTTTCAAGTCCCTACCTGGTCGGAGAGGCTGCCTTCCTCCGAGCTGCACCTTCAACCTGTCCTCGCGGCCTACCAGCGGGTCCTGGAGCAACGTTTCCTGAGGGGACCTGGCCAGAACCTCGGCTTTGGCGGCGGCACAGCGCTGGAGAGCTATCGCGGAGCAGGTGATGCCTTGCCTGAGCCGCCGCGCTGGAACTCCAGTATGCTGGGACCGCCGATAAAAACATCGTGGAGCCGCGGTTCTGTGGAGCGGCCAGCTGCGGTGCTGAACTTTACATCCCGGAGCCTGGGATCTCTCGCCGAGATCGCAAGTGTGTGATCTGTGAAGCTCCGTCCAGCGCGGTCTGTTGGCTTGGAAGCCGCGGTCTCCGGTAAGAAGGTCGTTCCTGGCACCCCAAGCCGCTGAGGGTTCTCCCGACGCCGGAGTACCATCACCCGGCGAGAACGGCCGGGAACATCGGGCCCCGTAACGGCCACTGTAGAGGCCTCAATAGGCCCGACACAGGGTGGACATGAGGATGGGGACTGGACTTTGTGCCTTTTTTTTGTGCGATGTTTTTATGTTTTAATGGTAAACTTCTTGAATGCTATTTTGTATTTTTATTAGTGTGCTGCAAGGACATCTGAATTTCCCCTGAATAAGGGCATTAATAAAGTAATCTCTATCTATCTATCTATCTATCTATCTATCTATCTATCTATCTATCTATCTATCTATCTATCTATCTATCTATCTAATGACGTCACGCGCTCCAGACGGCTGTGCGGACGCATGATGACGCGCACGACCGCCGCGCGTCAGTCACTACCGGCCTGCCACGTATATGACTGCCAAGTGGGTCAGGCCCTTTACGATGATGGATGTTCATGTTAAAATGTGTTTTGTGTGTTCCATTGCCTTTTATTTATATGCCTGACTTGGCAAATGAAATTCCTCGTATGTTGCAAAACATACTTGGCTAATAAAGTGTGATTGTGTGATTGTGATTATAAACCAGTGTTTGTAGTTCCTTCCTATCACAGGGGTAAAATAAATGTAGGTTCAAATATAGGTCAAAACAAGCTTGACTCTCTCCAGATTCTGAATGTACGGTTCATATATTGCATTAAATGAGGCCACAGGGAATTGAATGAGGATTAGGAAAAACAAGAATGGATTTGTATAGCGCCTGTAGACATTGCCAGTACACCTTAAGGGACTTTTCATTCACTCAACTACTAAAGTTGTCACTTTTATGGAGGCAAAGTTAATTTGATTAACATTGACATTTGTTTAGTAAATGAGATTGTGTTGGTTAGTGATGTGATTTATTTGATTAGAGCGTTTGAAGGCACTGGACCTGTGCTCGCCAAAGTTTAGAAGGATGCGAGGAGACCACTTTGAAACTTAGCCGAATAATGAAAGGCCTGGATAGAGTGGATGTGGAGAGGTTGTTTCCATGAGTGGGAGAGTATAGGCCATAGCCTCCGAATAAAAGGATGTACCTTTGGAAAGGAGATGTGGAGGAATTTATTTAGTCAGAGGATAGTGAATCCGTGAAATTCATTGCCATAGATGGCTGTGGAGGCCTAGAACAGGTGCCAAGGGCTATGGGGAGAAGGCAGGAAAATGGGATTAGGATGCTGAGATCAGTCATGATTGTATGGCGGAGTAGACCTGATCGGCCGAATGGCCTAATTCTACTAAAACGTGAACTTATGAAGCTTGAAAGGATTCACAAAAAGTTTTGTATTATTTAGTGAAATATTTTTTGGTTTGTCATGATCAAGCACCGGTCCCTGGTGCTGTAAGGCAGCAACACTACTGCTGCACCATTGTACCACCCTAGTATAGTTAGTATAGTTCAATAGTTACTTTATTGTCACATACACCTAGATACAATGAAATGATTTATTTTGTATACAATCCAGTAAAATCATCTATATAACTAAAAGTCTCATCTTGACCACTTCCAGCCTGCACCGTATATTGATTTTAGAAAAATCGCTACCATATATCACTATAATTTTTGGCCATCTTACGCACCATCCTCCTCTGCTGAGGCAGCCCCGAGGATGTTCGCGATCGATGAAAAATATGAGTATTTAAAAAATCTTGAGATCAGCTGATTGGTCCCTTCGCCTGCCAATCACCACGATGAAGGTAACGTCCCTTCTGGGAGGGGCAGGACTATAAAACCCCAGAAGCCTGGACGTAAGTCAGTCACTCTGGAAGATTGCGAGGGAGAGTCCAAAACTGTGACTCTAAGCTGTGAATCAACTGAATTGTGAGTCTGCAATGTACTAGCAATAAATGATTTGTTAGCCCTTAATGACAATGCAGTGAGTTGTTTGGCAATTTGGTGGCTTGCACTCTGCTTGAAATGCTATGAAATAGTAAGATTAAACGAGAACTTACCAGTTTGAAGTTTGATCTGTATTTTATGAGGAGTTACGATGAGGGATTTCGTGAAGAACCCCGCTTCCACGCATGCGTGTCATTCTTCAAAGCAGCGGTGTGAGGTCACAGGAACCTATAATGATCTAACATAGTAAGATTATCAAAGAGATACCAGTTTTTGATATGATCATAAGAGGGTGGGAGCGGAGGGCACGAAATCCCTCATCGTAACTCCTCATAAAATACAGATCAAACTTCAAACTGGTAAGTTCTCGTTTAATCTTACTATTTTACTTCGGAGTCACGTGAGTGACTTCGTGAAGATTTCAAAGCTCTGTGACCTCATGCCGTGGAACGAGTCCATGCTTCACAACTGCCTTGGGTATTGGGAGAGAGCATCATTAGTAATTTTAAAACACAATTATACAAAGAGTTGTGTGGTATAATGAAAAAATTATATAACATTTTTTAAAATTTGAGAATCATAGCCCTGTAACCTTTCGGGCAATTATTTTGTTGGACATAAAATGTCTTCTTAATACAAATGATGGCTCCAAAATTTAACTGGTTTATTATAAAAACCTGTGGAAAACCCCTTTTTGAATGACCATCCTGCCATTCTGAGGATTTGGTCTGTGGGTACCTGTACAAATTTTTGCTGCGGATGTTGCTGCAGCCCTGGTGGAATGAGAGTTAAAACATTAGTGTCATTTTTAGGACCTATTTGAGCCACCTAATATAGTTTGAGTCGTGACCCTTTCATGCGGTTTCTTTTAAGAGATAAACAACTCCATTTTCTGACCTCGAATGTTCTTAGTATATTCCATATATTGTTAGATGTGTCTTGCTATACACCGTCGTTTGCCATATGGGTGTTCCATAAATTCAAACACTTGACCTGAGGAAACCCGATCTGTTTTCTTTTATTAAATCCTGTATGACAACACCAGTTTCTCGGTGAGATGATCAGGGAGTCCAGGCTCAGTTTGCTTAATGGCTGGACTTGTTGTGCGGTAAATAACACCATGAGCATAACCATCTTCCTGGTCTGTTACTGAAGTGACAACGCTGTTATGAGCTACAAGCTCCTCAGCATGTTGAGAAAACGACACCCACGTCCCAGATTTCGGAGTACCTGGTTTTCTTACCAGGGGTGCGTTCCCACCGCGTGCCGCTCCGTTCCTTGTGATAGGTAATTGGAGAGTGCACTTGTGTCACTATTGATGGCACTGTAGCTCCATCGATTATCATAATGGAGGCTTGTAAAAATTCCGATACGGCCAGAATGTTCTTGGCCTTTTGGTCGAGGTTGTTGTCCAAGCAGTATATGCCCCATTTCTTGATGTCCAAAGGTACTGCTTCCATGTTGACAGTCTTAGTGCAGATGAGATGAGATTCATCGTCCTGTCTGACAGCCCAATGCCGTGCAGTGGGTCTTTAGCCTCTATAAATCCATAATCCATAGTCTTATGGCATGGATGACAGCCTCCAGTCACTGGAAAATTAATAATTTTTTGGCTATGTTCAATAGGGAACATGGTTCTAAACCATCCCCTGTATGACCGAATACCATGATTTAGAAGGTCAGTCGGAACTCTGAGAATTCCAGATGCCGAGTGTAGTTGAATTATCCCTAGTACCCCATTGATGGTGGCCGAACGGGGGGAAAAACATCACCCTATGGCTTTGTTACATAACAATGTCAAGCTGGTTTTAGAATTTTAGTAAATAATATTGGAGCTAATGATTGCCCCTATTGTAAGCTCTATTGCCAAAGTTCCTCTTTTGAGTCAATGCCTGCCATATAGAAAACCCGCAGCTGACACCAAGTCTTATCAAGAAAAAAGAGTATCCATCTTAAAATGAATATCTAGAACAAATGTGTTTAGGGTTAAAATCAATGATAATCCTGCAACCCTACTCTATTTATTTTTAATAAATATGTTTGATACAATTCTAATGTTCCATGAAAAGTATGCTCAATCACATCTTTTGTGTACAATTTTTGTAGACCATGTGGGTTTTAGATTGTTTGGTTTATGTAAGGACAAAATGCCCTTCTGGTGTATGTTGTACTGTGGTTATTGGAATGAGTAAATCTTATCAGATAACCCTGAATACTGCTGAGATTATATGAATCTGTAGTGATTATATACCATACATAACTGTAGTGTTGTAACCTCCCCTACCATCATAGGTCCCTATTTTGAACAGAAGAAAACCCCACCCACCTACCTCCATGGTTACCGGTGGTTGTGTTATTTCCTTGGTTTATTTGACAAAGGAGGTTCTGGTTTGATATCTCTTGTTCGGGGTTGTGTGGGAGGTTGAGGTTCCCGCATCTTCCAGGGTGGCCGCCCTGGCCATACCCTAAAAAAGGATCCTGCGGGTTATTGATTTCTAGCACTGCCACTGGTATGAGCCACATTATTTATGGTGTTGCCTGTGGCCGGTATCATGCTCCAAAATAGGCCCTTGCGCTGGCCTTGATGAGCCCCAGTGTCTTGGCTTTGTCCACTCACGGTTCTTTGTTTGCAAATGGTAGCATTTTTTGGGGTCCCAGTGCTGGCTGAATGGCTGCCTTCCATGTGTAGTTCAGATCATATTGCATATTACTAAACAGAGCTAGTGCGTCTAGATGGTCTTTGGTTACCTACATTTAGTCCAGGGTGCGAGTGTATTCTATGATGCCTTCCGTCAATCCCTTTAAGGTTCTCTGGATCTTGAGGTCCTGGTTCCTGATGTTCGTCCCCATATGCTGCCAAATGCATTGGTTTACACTGGGCACCCGTAATGCCTCACCGTTGCCAGGTGGCAGATGTCTGGCCAGTGTCTATAAATGTTTTCCCTGTTGGCGTTTGTGGCCAGACATATAGTAATACTATTGCCATCCTGGATCCAAGTCTACCCATGTTTGACTTGGCTAAAGTAATCAGCCACCATGTCCAGCAGAGTCCCTGCTGTGTTAGGATCATGGGATGCTGTATTACCAGGCTCTGGCCCATCAGGGTCCTGCCTACTCTTTTTTATAGAGTTAGAGATCTCTAGGGTCCCGCACGGGGTACCCATGTGGGGCTTAACTGCTGCCCACTTGTCTTTTGTTCTGCGGACCCCTCTTGCAAGTCAACCCAGAACTGACCCACAGTGCTCCCCTCTGATGGGGTAGAAGCATTGTGCAGCCCTCAAAGAGGTACTGCTGTGGGTTATCACGTTGGAGCAAGGCTCCATACACCGCTTCTTCCCGCTCCAGCCCTCTCGGGCGCTGGTTGCCGGCGGTTTTATGCAAAGTCGGACCCTTCTCAGTCCACTACCTTGTTTGATTTGTGTCTAGCCTACCGCTCGGTCACATGGATCTGGCCGGTGCGGGGCCGACACTACGGTTGATCCAAGTGCCGCTGGCTGCTGCTGGCTGCCCGCTGTTCCATGGTCCTCCTTCTCCAGTTTTGTCCTTCCTTCCGTGGAGTGGATATGGCCGGTGTGGAGGATAACTGGCACAGCTGATTCCATCTATTCCTTTAACCCGGCTCCAACGCTCTCAGCGCTCCTGGCTGCTCCTTTATCTTAGACCCGTGGGACCCACCCCCGTACTGACGGTACTGGTCCCTTGCGGTCGTTGCAGCCGGTCAACCCCACTCTAATGCCCTCAATTCTGGGCACTCCTACTTATATGGTCCTTAGCTAAGGAACATATAAGACATTAAAACTGATGATAACAGCTATTATAGATTTTATTTAATATATGGTCCCTAGATAAGGGACGTATCAGATATTAAACTGATAAGAACAGATACTACACCTGGTCACTCACATACTGGTCCCTTGTAGTAGATTGCAGCCAGTCAACTGCCAAGTCCTTTGCTGCTGAAAATGAATTTTCTCACCGTGCTGGAGCGAAGTTGGGCACAGGTGTTTTCCTCCTCCGGGAATCGATGTGCCCATGCTGCTCCTGCCGTTGCCAGCTCCTGCCGTTGCCAGCTCCTGCCGTTGCCAGTTCCTGCCGCAACCTGCGCTCCTGCAGCTGTCAGTGCTCCTGCAGCTGCCCGTACTCCTGCAGCTGCCCGTACTCCTGCCGCTGCCCGTACTCCTGCAGCTGCCGGCAGCCGCTGCTGCCGACTGCCGCCGCTCCTCCGCGGTTCACCCGCCGGCCTTCTGCAGCTTACATGGACCCGGTCCATGTCTGCACCTAGAAGGTAAGTTGAAGGAAACGCAGGGTCTCTTACCTGCTGTTCCCGACTTTCCTTCTCCCGCTGGTGACCGTCGTTCCCTCCGTTGCGGGTTGGAGCCGCTCGGACCAAACCCCGGTGTTCACGGGCCTGGTCCTTCGCGGCAGTTCCGCAGCCGGTAACCCCGGCTGTTCCTATAGATCCCCTGGCCCTTACCTTGTGAAGAAGGTTTTCAGCCCGGACGTCCCGTTCCGACTCCATAAGTGCCGCTGCACTCGCTGAGCGTTTCGAGCCCCGGTACCGCTGGTCCGAGCTGTCTGTCCCGCAGCCTCTGTGCTGGCTGCTACCGACTGGTCCCAAGTCAGTCTCGCTTGAGACTGGCATACGGGACCTCTTTACTTTGCTTCCCGCCCGGCCGAGAGGTGAATTTTGCCGGTGCGGGAGCAAAGTCGGGCTCAGGTTGTTCCCCTCCAGGGAACTCGTGCTGTTGCTGCTGCCGGCTGCTCGCCCTCCACGGGTCTCCCCGCCGGCTTTCCGCAGCCACCTAAAAGTAAGTAGTAAAAGAGGGAAAACGCAGAGTCTCTTACCTGCTGTTCCCGACTTTCAAATTCTCCCGCTTGGGGAACGCCGTTCCCCTCTGTGTGACTCGTTGCAATGCGTGTAGCGATATGACACGCATGCGTGGAAGCGGGGTTCTTCACGAAGTCACTCACGTGACTCCGAAGTAAAATTGAATGTGGTGGTCTTCACTCTGCTTGAAATGCTATGAAATGATATGCGTTGGTCTGCCCTCTGCTTGAAATGCTATGAAAGTGAATGCAGTGGCCCGCACTCTGATTGATATCCTATGAAAGTGAATGTGGTGGCTTGAACTCTGCTTGAAAGCTATGAAAGTTAATGCGGTGGCCTGCACTCTGTGTGAAATGCCATGAAACTGGACACGGTGGCCTGCACTCTGTGTGAAATGCCATGAAATTGGACGCGATGGCCTGCATTCTGCTTGAAATGACATTAAACTGGATGCGGTGCCCTGCACTCTGCTTGAAATGCTATGAAATTGAATGTGGTGGCCTGCACTCTGCTTTAAATGCTCTGAAATTGAATGCGGTGGCCTGCACTCTACTTGAAATCCTCTGTAATTGAATGTGGTGGCCTGCACACTGCTTGAAATGCTATGAGACTGGACATGGTGGTCTGCACTCTGCTCGAAATGTCATGAAACTGGACATGGTGGCCTGCACTCTGCTTGAAATGCTATGAAACTGAACGTGACGGCCTGCACTCTGCTTGAAATGCTCTGAAATTGAATGTGGTGCCTGCGCTCTGCTTGAAATGCTATGAAACTGAATTTGTTGCTCCGCACTCTGCTTGAAATGCTATGAAATCTAATTTGTTGGCCTGCACACTGCTTGAAATGCTATTAAATCAAATTTGGTGGCCTGCACTCTGCTTGAAATGAAATTTCAAGGAAGAACCGTGAGTGAACTGTCAGCCCCACCAGGTCTGGGAGACTGATCTGCCAGCCCACCAATCCTGAGTAACTGAGCTACCAGCCCACCAGCCCTGAGTGACTGTTCTGCCAGCTTACCAGGCCTGAGTGACTGAGCTGCCAGCCCAAGAATCCATTCGCCCCACAATGTCCATACTAGCCCTCTGGTAACCAGTCCCTTTGGCCCACTAGCGCCCCATCCCACTGACCACCAATTCCAATATTGGTGGAGAGGTGGAATTTTGCGTTGAGGGACCAGCCCTCCCATGTGAACATGGGCCGCAACAGGCCCACTTAGTCTAGTATTATATATAAGCACCATCATACATAAGTAAAAAAGTGTAATAATTTTTATAGAATACGAGACTAAGTGGGACCCATTGGGTCCCACGGGAGGGCTGGTCCGCAAAGGCAATATTCCACCTCTCGACCAATTCCAATATTGGTGGCCAGTGGGCGGGGGAGAGGGGGGGGGGGGGCTTTCTGGAGCGCTAGTATGGGTATTGTGGGCTGAAGGGGCTGGTTTCCAGAGGGCTAGTATGGACATTATGGGCCAAATGCATTCTTGGGGTGACAGCTCAGTCACTCAAGCCTGATGGGTTGGCAGCTCACTCACAGCTGGTGGGCAAGCAGTTGACGCACGGCTATTTCTTGAAATTCCATTTCAAGCAGGGTGCAAGGCTACCAAATTCAAGTGCAGTTTCATACCACTTCAAGCTGTGTGCAAGGCCACCAAATTCAGGTGCAGTTTCCTATCACTTCAAGCAGGGTGCAAGGCCACCGAATTCAAGTGCAGTTTCCTACCACTTCTAGCAGGGTGCAGTGCCACCAAAATCGTGCAGTTTCATACCATTTCAAGCAGGGTGCAAGACAACCACATTCAAAGGCCATAAGAGCTAGCAGCTCGCTCATCAAAACTGATGGCTTACGATCTCCCAGACCATCCATATGTAGCAGCCAAGCCACCCGATCACGGCGACTGAGCCCGAAGCTTCAATGCTTGAGGCCCTCATATTTGCCAAAAGCAGGTGGGTTCTGCAGGAAAGGCAGCAACCACGTATAGGTCTCCTGGCTGAGCGCACCCACCATATAGAAATAGCAAGTAGCATCAGCAATGATCTGGGCCTCGGTGTGTGCAAACCACACATGAGGCTGTACCACCCAGAAAACGGGCAGTTTCAGTGCAACCGCATTCTGCTGAGCGGGCAGGGCATTGAGGTTCTTGGCAGCGTTCATGTTGAGAAGAAATCCGAAAAACGTTCAGATCGACAGGGTCACCAATGTAGCGAGGCCAGACAGGTTGAGCAAAGTGATTTCCATTTATTAATAAAAACGAAACAAAACTCGTGAAGTTCGCGTGTCTGACTGAAGTAACAATAATAGCTCCGGTTCCTAGGACTGATAATAGCTGAATAATAGCTCCGAGCACTGACTGACTAACACACCGTAGAAAAGTCCGCGAACAAACGCCCGTGGTCACGTGACAGAACTGACCAATGATGAGGGTGCTGACCTTCCAACCCTACCACTAGGTGCCGCTACATTATATTCTTTACACTTAATCTGGGATTGTAATACTTTACTGAACTGCATGCAAAAAGAAGAATTTCACTGTACCTTGGTTCATGTTAAAATGAAGACCCATTGAACCATTGTTTCTACTAAACAGTTCCTTATATCCATCCATACAATTTCAATAGTTCCTTGTATCCATCCATACAATTTCACTAGTTTGATCAATCACAGTGGACATCTACAAAACAGTAGTTTTGTTACCTAAATTTTACAAGACTTATCATGCAGCTTTGGAACATTAGTTAATCTACAAATTACATGGCACACAGTCTGGTTTCACCAAGATCCAACTCCGCAAAGCAACCCCCTCTGTATAAATACCACTTTCACTCAAGCACATTTGTGGTTCATGGAGATAGCACTGAGGGAGCTGTTCTGTATTAACAAGCCAAGATTATACATTGAAATGAATTCCTGACAGCAGCGTGGCATGAAAAGCATTTGAGCAGGCTTGTTAATCTTCAAACGCTTATTTCATGGACTGAACATCCTTTGCTGAAACTTCCCGTTGATTTATCTCACTGCTTCATCCTTTCAGAAGCAAATCTCTTGTGCAGATTTGAATCAAAACACAAGTATCTGCCATATGAAATCTGTAAAATAAAACTGTCCAGTTCTTGTAAGGTGGAAGGTGCACTGTAGTATTTGGGAAAAACGGATGACAGTGTATCATGCAAAAGGTTCATGAATAAATCCTCAATTGTGCTATTTTAATTAGGTTTTTGTTAATTTCCAAAGCAACAACTTTTTTTGTAGGTACACAAAAATGCTGGAGAAACTCAGCGGGTGCAGCAGCATCTATGGAGCGAAGTTGTTCGAAGCAAAGAAGAACAAAGAGGAGGTCATTTGGCCCTTCAAGCCTTCCATCCCATTGTGATCAGACCCTGGGGCTGAACTGAGGACACAGAGGACCGCCGACTGCAAGGGGGAAGTCGCCGAGTCGGCCCCTCTCACATTCTCATCAAGAGTCAAGAGTCAATTTAATTGTCATTTGGACCCCTAGAGGTCCAAACGAAATGCCGTTTCTGCAGCCATACATTACACACAAATAGACCCAGACACAACATAATTACAATTTTACGTAAACATCCATCACATAGCTGTGATGGAAGGCCAAAAAAAACTTACACCTCTGTACGGTGAGTCCACATCTTCCTGCACTCTAAAGGATAAAGTCCAAGCCTGCTCAACCTCTCCCCATAGCCCAGGCCCTCGAGTCCTGCTACCTTCCATGTAACTCTTCTCTGCAACTTTTCCAACTTAGGTCATGCACTAACTCTACTGGGGAAATATATTCCCATTCCTTCATCTGCACTTGGTTCGAATACTGGAAATCTAACCAATTAAATCATTTGGGCACCCAAGCCAGGTGACTCTCTGCTTACTGGTCTCGCAAGTGGATCTGCAATTTTACTTCGGAATCACGTGAGTGACTACGTGAAGACCCCGTCCAGCACGCATGCGGGACATAGCGTCTCACGCAGTGCACAGTGACGGGCGGGAGTACGAGCTCTCCCGCAACAATTTGAAAACGGACCTTCAGGTAAGCAAATCTTACTCTGAGGACATGGTGTTTTCAAAACCCTGTTCTGCTTTATTTTTAAATAGGAATAGAACAGGGAAAACACCAAGGAAGGTTGTTCCCATCGGGCTGCTATAACCCAGGAGGGTTCCAGCACTGGGGGCGACCGGCGGCACCTGGACCGCACAACGTTGCGGTCCACAGTCACCGACAGTATTCCGAGCCGAGCCCAGCGTCACTAGCATAGCTCAAGGGAACGTTGGCGACCAACCGCAGCGGGCTGGATGTAAGGCACAATGGAAGTCGGACCGGCCGGTTCACTCAGAAGAGCCCGGCACGGTAGACTTCCGCCCGAGAGCGGCTAAAGGTGACCGTTTCAAGCCTTATGGAAAGGCTCATGGAGCAAAACCTCCAGCGAGACTTGCTCCGGGAGCTGGGGTAAGCTCGCCAAGGGAGCACAAACACTCCCGCTCCAGTGCACTAACAGCACTGGCCATCGCATCTCCCTCAACAGAGGGGAGTGTTGGCAACCAGGGCTGGGCTGGTCAAGAAGAGGGGTCACTGGCTGAATAAAATCGGGAGTATGCTTGAGGTACAGGACCAGGAAGAGCTGCTGGGTGTGATGAACCACTACGTGGCAACACCCCGAGCGGGACGGCCGTTACAGCCTAAACTGGTAGCAGGGTATTTAAACCCTAAAAACTTAAAGTTGAAAAAAAATGTAAATACCCCTGATGTCGGCTATCACTTCACATGCTCATTCCATGGACAGGGTTGACATGCCAAAACACCCTGGCTCTACGGTGCAACACAGTATGTGATTGGCAACCTCTGGGAGGAGGTCATAAGACCTGCCCTCAACCTCAAAAATTAGCAGGACTGTGTAGAACGCCGACCTCAGAACCACAGATCCCACTATTTGGGAAAGAATTACCAAATCAAGCATAAAATCTGGACAAAGAATCCAAGGCATTTGGCCTCATGAGGGCAGGACCTGGAATGAGCAAACCACACAAAAACCCAGACGGCAGTACCTCTACGCATCCACCAGTAGGCGTCTACTTCATGGTACTGGTGAAAGCTCTGGGCCCGCATACCGTCCCCGCAAGTCTTTCGGGACAGGGCCCAGAGCGGGCCCCATGGAAAACGCGCCATCCCCCAACAACACCACCCCGACAGACAAGGAACCAGAAACCGAAGAAATGAATACACCACCAAACAACAGTTGAGGTAGGTGGGTCTGGTTCCTACCATCACATAACAGGTGAGGGCATTGTGCTAACGGGGGGTGGGGGGGGGGGGGCGACTACACCTGGTTTTGGAAGCATGAATAACTATCACACTTGGTAGTTATATACCAAAACGTATTCAAGGATAAAAATTGAATTTAAGAAAAGCTTGCCACCAGTTCAGCATGCACCCCAACGGTGTTTTACCCTTTCACTAAAAAGAAAACATGAGGGACAAGCTGAACTGGAGAAGACATACAAAGGGGTCATAAAGAAGTCTAAATATGAACCTTTGGAATCCGTATTAAATTTACTAAAAAAAACAAAAAAGATGGTGAATGTCGCACCATCTTTGACTTAACCACATTGAATACTTTTGTCAGGTATACACACTTTAATGGAAAACATTTTCAACTGCCAAACAATGGATATCCTAAGGATACTTTATGGTAGGCATCGACTTAAAAGATGCATACTGTTCAGTACCCATTCACAAAGATCATCGGAGATACCTAAAAATTTACCTGGATGGGGTAACTATGGCAGTATAAATTATTGACTAATGAACTAAATATGAGCCAAAACTGTTTTCCAAGATATTTAAACCAGCCCTGACACTATTAAGGAAATATATTGACATGGCATATCTCGATGATATTTAACAACAGACAAAACCATGGAATTAGCTAATTCAGCAGCATTAGCTATTAAAAACTTATTTAGCCTGGGCTTTGTCATACAATCCAGATAAATCTATGTTGAACCCAGCCACAACTATGGACTATCTGGTATTCAATTAACTCAGTCCACATGTCTATAACGTTGCCAAAAGGAAAGCCAGCAGAATTAGCACAAACCTGTAACAAATTAATGGCTAACAATCAACCAACCATTCGACAAAGTGGCAAGAGCAATTGGGAAATTAGTAACAGCATTACCAGCTACTTAACTTGGACCTTTCCATTAGAGCAAAGGTGCTAGCATTTAAACAAAATAAC
The DNA here is from genome assembly GCF_028641065.1 of Leucoraja erinaceus. Lineage (NCBI taxonomy): Eukaryota > Metazoa > Chordata > Chondrichthyes > Rajiformes > Rajidae > Leucoraja > Leucoraja erinaceus. The sequence goes on from NC_073387.1 coordinate 20,158,496, forward strand.
CCATATCCAGAACCGGCGGTAGATGGACTAATCTAGAGTCATCACCACTATAGACACTGGAAATAAAACCTAGTTGGAAATGTTGGGTGCTTTCTATGGGTTAAAAGCATATTGATCAATAGTGCACCAATTTGTTTACAATTTGATAATATCACAGCGGTGGACTATACTAACCACATGGGCGGAATAAAATTGATATCATGTGACAATTTGATCAACACAATCCGGTAATGGTGTGTCGTCAAACATATTTGGCTATCAGCAACTTACCTACCAGGTAAGCTAAATACTGTGGCAGACATGTTAAATCAAAGTATTTGCTGAAATTACAAAGCAATATGGAACACCAGATATCGATTTCTTTGCATTCCGACTAAATCACCACGTACCGATGTATGTCGCTTGGGAACCAGACCTTGAGGCAGCGGCAATGGATACATTCTCGCTGAACTGGGGGGGGGACTAATCTCTATGCCCCCCCCCCCCCCCCCCCCCCCAACCCCCCCCCCACCCCCCCCCCCCCCCCACCCCCCCACCCCCCCCCCCCCCCCCCCCCACACCCCCCCCCCCCCCCCCCCAACGCCCCCCCCCCCCCCACCCCCCCCCCCCCCACCCCCCCCCCCCCCCCCCCCCCCCCCCCTCCCCCCCCCCCCCCCCACCCCCCCCCCCACTCCACCCCCCCCCCCCCCCCCCCCCCCACCACCCCCCCCCCCCCCTCCCCCCCCCCCCCCCCCCCCCCTTTCTGCCTCATCAGTCAGGTACTATGCAAAATACAGATGAACATTGGTTCGGACTTTTTGGTAGTACCCGACTGGCCTTCACAGCTATGGTTCCCAGTGATCCTTGACAGGGTCATTGAAACCCATGACCATTCCCCACGGACCAGATCTACTGATCCACCCTGTATCAGGTGAAAGTCACCCATGCCATGACAGAATAAGCCTACTGGATTGCAGATTCCAAAAAGACCTTTTGATGGACCTGGGATTGTCAAATAGGACCATGGACATGATGACAGCATCTCACCGACTTCCACCAAGAAACATATCTCTCCAGTATAAGAAAATGGGAAACATACTGCTGGAAAACAGAGACAACGTACTAATCAACCACCGGAGTTCCTGGCCAGCCTTCACCACAACGAAGGTCTGAGCTATAGCACTATCAAATGTGCTAGAAGTGCACTGTCAACCTATCTAAGACAGGCACCAAGGGAAACAGGCCATAGGTCTCGTCCACTGGTGGCCAAATTAATGAAAGGTGCCTTCTATTCAAAACCCCTAGACCTAGATATACCAAGATCTGGGATGTCAGCATTGTCCTGACATACCTAAGGGATGGCCACCAGCCAGATCCCTTACTCTGAAAACAGCTACCCTGTATACGGCCATGCTGATGACTTAGTCTCAGCATAAGGGTCCAGTCCTTTTACCTACTCAGACTGGACAATATGGTCGTAACATCAGACCAAATAACATTCACCATTCAGGAGCTGGTAAAACAGAGTCGCCCAGGAACTTCAGGACTCATTATGGAATTCCGGGCGTACACACCTGACCACTGTTATATGTCGTGACTCTCCTTCTACAATATATCAACACAACCTAAAGTTTCCGAGGGAGACAAGCAATGGGTCAGCCACAAAAAGCCACTGGGTCAGGGTACCGAGTCAAACCATCTCTAGATGGGTCAAACAGGTATTGGGAGTTGCTGGAGTGGATGCCGATATTTACACATCTCATTCCACCAGAGCAGCATCCACGTTGGCGGCTAACAGTATGGATGTGCCACTGGACCTAACCTGGTAACAGCAGGATCGTCCATGGGAAGAACTTTCAAACATTCTACAACAAGTCATTATAAAAACCTGTTTCACTTGCAGAGAGAATTTTAGACGCTGCAAAAAATATATAATTTAGCCTGGGGGAGCATTAATTTCTTTGTTATTATTTTCAAATAATACCATTGTTGTTTTACAAACAGATCATATTTGATTACGATAACATACTTCCTCCCTTGGATGACTTCAGCAGCGAGTGAAGTATGGACTGTTACACGGTTTGAAATCACAGAGCTTTAAAATCTTCACGTAGTCACTCACATAACTCCGAAGTAAAATAGTAAGATAAACGAGAACTTACCAGTTTGAAGTTTGATCTGTATTTTATGAGGAGTTACGATGAGGGATTACGTCCCCTCCGCTCCCACCCTCAATTATAGAGATCAACTGGTATCTTAGTTCTCCTTATCTTTACTATGTTTATTTCAATGATTGTGTTTTCTGTGATTCCACACCGCTGCTTGTCGTGCAAGTATGTCGTGCATGCGTGCTGGACGGGGTCTTCACGTAATCCTTCATCGTAACTCCTCATAAAATACAGATCAAACTTCAAACTGGTAAGTTCTCGTTTAATCTTACTATTATTCATTACAATTGCTCCTCGCTCTACTACAACAGCAGCATTTCTTACTCTAACTCTGCTCCTCTTAATCTCCTCTCAGATCACTAAATGTTATTCCCTTCATCCTGTATCTGAAGACCATTGACTTCTTGATTATAACCTCGTCTTTAGACTTAGACAATAGACAATAGGTGCAGGAGTAGGTCGTTCGGCCCTTTGAGCAGCACCGCCAGTCACTGTGATTATGGCTGATGATCCACAATCAGCACCCCGTTCCTGTCTTCTCCCCATATCTTTAAGAGCTCTATCTAAATCTCTCTTGAAGCATCTAGAGAATTGGCCTCCACTTCCTTCTGAGGCAGAGAATTCCACAGATTCACAACCCTCTGTGTGAAAATATATTTCCTCATCTTCGTTCTAAATGGCTTACCCCTTATTCTTAAAGTGTGGCTCCTAGTTCTGGACTCCCCCAACATCGGGAACATGTTTCCTGCCTCTAGCGGGTCAAAACCCTTAGTAATCTTATGTTTCAATAAGATCCCCTCTCATCCTTCTAAATTCCAGAGTATACATGCCCAGCTGCTCCATTCTATCAACATATGACAGTCCCGCCATCCTGGGAATTAACCTCGTAAACCCACACTGCACTCCCTCAATAGCAAGAATGTCTGTCGTCATATTTGGAAACCTAAACTGCACACAATACTCCAGGTGTTGGCTCACTAGGGCCCTTTACAACTGCAGAAGGACCTCTTTGCTCCTATACCCCTCTTGTTGTGAAGGCCAACATGCCATTAGCTTTCCTCACTGCCTGCTGTGACAGATGCACAAGGACCCCCAGATCTCATCGTACTTCCTTTTTTCCCAACTTGACACCATTCAGATAATAATCTGCCTTCCTGTTTATGCCACCAAAGTGGATAACCTCACATTTATCCACATTAAACTGCTTCTGCCATGCATCTGCCCACTCACCCAACCTGTCCAAATCACCCTGCATCCTCATAGCATCCTCCTCACAGTTCACACTGCCACCCAGCTTTGTGTCATCTACAGATTTGCTGATGTTACTTTTAATCCCTTCATCTAAATCATTAGAGGTGCAGCGTGGAAACTTGAGAGATGTAGCGTGGAAACAGGCCTTTCGGCCCACCGGGTCCACGCTGACCAGCGCTCACCCCTTACACTAACACTATCCAACACAGCAAGGACAATTTTTACCAAAGCTAATTAGCCTACAAACTTGTATGTCTTTGGAGTGTGGGAGGAAACCAGAGCACCCATAGAAAACTATGCAGTCACTGGGGAAACATACAAACTCCGTACAGACAGCACTCGAAGTCAGGATCAAACCTGGATCTCTGGCGCTGTAAGGCGGCAAATCTATCGATGCGTCACTGTGCCGCCCAGAGTATTCCGCTGACAGGATAGCACGCAACAAAAACGCTTTTTGCTCTACCTCGGTACCCGTGACAATAAACTGTACTAAACTAAACACCAGTGACTGGGCATTTAAGTATGTACAGTATGACATGTACTGTCGTAGCATTTTAGCAAAGATGCAGCCGATGTTAATGATGTGACTGCATTTACTTCTTTATAATTTTCCTGACAAAAATGACCAAACATTTCAAATTTGATTTCAATTTTTCCCACATTATTCCCCATTCTGATAATTAGACATCTTGGACAAATAAGTATTATTGCACTGGCTGTATGAAGATATCCTTGTTACATCTTGCTGCGAGCTATCAGCGTTTCCCATTGACATGTTGCTAATTGGAGCCTGGGATTTCTTGCCCCTGTTTTCCGAGAGAAGCATTGTTTCTTCAGCGCGAGAGAGTTTAACAAGTCTGAGGGATTAAACTAAGGCTTACAGTTGAGGTTTTGGTCATTAAAAGAAAAGCACATTAAATTGACATCAGACAGAGGCAGAGTTATTTTTCCATCATTAGAACATAGAACAGAACAGCACACGAACAGGCCCTTCGGCCCACAATATCTGTGCCAAATATGATGCGCCACTCTGCTGCTTATACTAGTCCACAGCGCCCAATGCACGGTGGTGCAGCGGTAGAGTTCCTGCCTCACATCACCAGAGACCTGACTACATGTGCTGACTCTACAGAGTTTGTATGTCCTCACTGTGACTGCAATGTGTCCTCTCTGGGTGCTTCGGTTTAATCCCACATTCCAAAGACATGCAGGTTTGCAGGTTAATTGGCTTCTGTAAATTACCCTTAATGTGTAGGATAGAAATTGTGTACGAGTGAACGCTGGTCGCCGCAAACTCGTTTGAGTTTGAGTTTAATTTAGTTAATGGTCACGTGTACCGAGGTACAGTGAAAAGCTATTATTACATGCTATCAGTCAGCAGAAAGTTAATACAATCGAACCATATACTGTGTACAGGTACATGATGAAGGGAATAATGTTTAGTGCAGGATAAATCAAGTAAAGTCTGATCAAAGAAAGTTCGAGGGTCTCCAATGAGGTATATAGTAGTTCAGGACTGCTCTCTAGTTGTGCTAGGATGGTTCAGTTGTCTGATAACAGCTGGGAAGAAACAGTACCTGAATCTGGAGGTGTGTGTTTTCATGCTTCTAAACCTTTTACCTGAGTGGACTGGGGAGCAGAGAAAATGGGCAGGGTGCGACTCATTCCTGATTATGCTGGTGGCCTTGCTGAGGCATCGTGAGATGTAAATGGAGTCAATGGAAGGGTTGGTTTGTGTGGCGGTCTGGGCTGCGTCCACAATTTCTTGCTCCATTGGATGGAGCAGTTCACAAACCATGCTGTGACGCATCCTGATAATATCCTTTCTGTGGTGCATGTATAGACGTTGGTGAGAGCTGTTTGAGACATGCTGAACTTTCTAAGCATTTTAAGGATATAGAGGCGTTGGTGTGCTTTCTTGGCCATTGCTTCAATATGGGTGGTCCAGGAGAAGTTGTTGGTGATATTTTCTCCTAGGAATTTGAAGCTTTCAACCCTCGATGTAAACTTGCATGTGTGGCCAGTTTCGCTTTCTGAACATGAATATGAAGCAGAATATGAGGTGCTGTTCCTCCAGTTTGCATGTGGCTTCACTCTGACAATGTAGGAGGCCCAGGATAGAAATGGGAATAGAGAGAGTAGTTCATAAGTTTGGTGGGCCAAAGGGCTTGTTTCCATGCTGTGTCTGGAAACTAAACTAAACTAAACTTAAGCATCACCTGGGCACACTAAGATCCCTAATGTCCCACTTTTAGGAAACCTGAACGGAAACCACTGGAGACTTTGCACTCCACCCAAGGTTTCTGTGAGGTTCCCGGAGGTTTTGGTCACTCTCCCTAATGGTGGAAAGTGGTTTCCACGTAGTCGAGGCTTATTCTATGTTCCTGCGATTATTTAAAAAAAAACAAAACCAGCCTCAACTAAAAATAGGTTGCCGTTTGGTCGAAGCCAGTGGAGTGGGGTTGCTATTTACTTACAGGCAGTCGAAGGCAATCTCCTTCGCTGACCGGCTATTTTGATTGGCTCATTGGAGTTTTTTTTGGTTTTCAGGACCTAGAAGATCTGCTGGAAGGTAAAATGCCCGCTAACTTTATTAAACTTCTTAAAACTCTCCACTCCTTCTCCCCCCTTCTCTTCCCTTCTCCCCCCTTCTCTCCCTTTCTCACTCCCCTTCTCTCCCCTTCTTTCCCCTTCTCTCCCTCCCTCCCATGCTCTCTAAAAGACTTACCGTGCTCTGTGGCAGCCGTTTACCTTCCTCTTCATCGCACAGACAGCGCTCTTCCGCTGTCCCTAGCCCCTACCTTCGCGATGTGTGTGTGTGTGTGTGTGTGTGTGTGTGTGTGTGTGTGTGTGTGTGTGTGTGTGTGTGTGTGTGTGTGTGTGTGTGTGTGTGTGTGTGTGTGTGTGTGTGTGTGTGTGTGTGTGTGTGTGTGTGTGTGGTCGGTAGCAAAGATCCTCACGCTTCGGGCGAGGCTTTCCAGGCAAGTGACAGAAATCCCCTGGTGACTCATGGAAACCTTGGGTGGGGCGCAAGTTCACCGTGGTTTCCGTTCAGGTTTCCTAAGTGGGACAGGGACATATACTCCTCATCCACTTAAACCATAGGCCAAAGATTCCCAGAAATAATTGGAGACCTTGATTTTTTTTTAAGGACAAAGTGCTGGAGAAACTTCTTCTTGCGTATGGCATACACAGCCTAAAGTTGGAGAACAACTTGTTCTATTTGATCTTATTTGATTGTGCTGGAGTAACTCATCGGGTCAGACAGCATCTCTGAAGAACCCTTCATCTGAATGATTGTGGTGGGGGGGAGAAGAGGAGTAAGTGGTTAGGGAAAAAAAGCCGGATTAAAGGATCAATAGGACCAAACCTGACAAGTGATAGGTGGACAAAAGCCAGAGATGAAAAGACAGGTGTGGGATTGAAGAGTTTTTGAATTGTGAAGCCAGAGGAAGAAATATAGATTGAAGGGAAGAGGAAGAGGATAAATGGGTGCGAGTCCAGATCAGGCACAAGGAAGAGAGGATGGGGGGGACGGAAGTTGCTAAAATTAGAAAATTCAATGTTCGTACCATTGGGATGTAAGCTACCAAAGCAGATTAGTATGTGCTTTTCCTTCAGTTTGCGCATGGCCTCACTCTGGCAATGGAGGAGGCCAAGGATAGAAATTGGAATGGGAAGAGTAGCAATGTTACAAAATTTTGAGATTTAAAAAATCAAGTCTGCAATTTATCCCATCAGACAAAGCATAACAATAAGTTGAATTTGACACCTAATTCACTTTCATATCTCAATTAATAAAAAAGTTATGGCCATTTTCATACTCAGAAATTAGCATCTTGTTCCCTATTGATTTTCTATGGACATAACAAAAAAGCTGTGATCGTGGACAGTCAAAAGCCCATAACCTTCTTAAAAATTAAGAGAACTGAATGAAATTTTCAGTTATCATAGATTGAAGCATTCTGAAACAAATATAAAATAATCTTACTTGGATGACCTGAAATTAAAGCATATAATTAGTTAGTTACCCAATTGGAGCTAATTTCAAACTTCAATTACTATATCTAAACATCTATCCATTTCTTAATAAATGATTAACATTTTTAAATAGCCCAAGTGTCCAAATAATATTCACAAATAATTCACAATAAAACATGATTTTTAAATCTCATTTACATCAATTTATAGGCCAAATGGAAGATATTAGTGTTCATTTGCTGTAAATTAAAGTCTATTTTAAATCGGCTTTCTAGTGGGTTCCTGTGAACGCGCTGGTTTAGAATGTTCACATTGCGCTGGATTTGTGCCCTCAAGTGCCTAGAAAAATACTGCGGGATATAAAGAGCCCAAAATGAACTACTCGCTATAGAAAACTTTATATTACAGGGTTATATACAAGCCCCATTTAATGTAAAAATAAGGTACATACCTTTAATTGTTTGCTTTATAAAACCCTGGGGCTGCGAGAGGTTGCGGAATGAGAGAGTGATTTTTAAACTACTATAAATATTATACAAGGCCATAAAAACTAATAATACCTTTTGCGACGGGGTCTTTCAGCGATTTTCCGTTAATGATTTACTTGGCTGAACATTTTCGATTGGAACAGCTTAGTAAAAATTGCGTTTTAAACCCGCCCCCTCTAAACAGCGCCAAAATCACGCACACGGGGTGGGGGCAGATGCTCAGCCACGATTCAGGTAGGTTTTGTAACATACCTAGGAAGAGGTTCATTAATTTATTAGTTCATAATTTCAAAAGTTCATGTTCATAAGTTAATTATTAGGCCATTCAGCCCATCGACTCCACCATTCAATCATGGCTGATCTATCATTCCTCTCAACCCCATTCTCCTGCCTTCCCCTCATAACTCATGACACCCGTACTAATAAAAAATCTGTCAATCTCTGCCTTAAAAATGTCCATTGACTTGACCTCCACAGCCGTCGTGGCAATGAATTCCACAGATTCACCACCCTCTGACTAAAGAAATTCTTCCTCATCTACTTTCTAAATGTACATCCTTTTATTCTGAGGCTGTGCCCTATGGTCCTAGATTCTCCCACTATTGGAAACATTCTCACCACACCCACTCTATCCAGGCCTTTCCCTATTCAGTAAGTTTCAATGAGGTCCCCCCCTCGTCCTTCTAAACTCCAGCGAGTACGTACCCAGTGCCATCAAACGCTCATCGTACATTAACCCAATCACTCCTGGCATCATCCTCGTAAATGATCATAGCACCTTCCTACGCAGATCCTGTCCAGCGAATTATTGCTGAATATGTTGGCTTGACAGGGCAAACACTTCAAGCCAAGTCCGTGGCCTTCATCTTATTGGCATTTCTCTGAACTTGCCTTTCCTAAAACAGTTTATGCTCTTGTCTGCTTGACAAGTCAAACCAACACATTATACACAATCTGCTCCGAGATGCTTTAATCTTCCAAAACGCAGTCAGACATTTGTGATGAAGTGCAATATGACTTTTATTGTTCTTGAATTATCTTGCTTATCCTGTGAAAACAATTTCGCTTGTTCAATATCTGTCTCCCTTACTATCATGTTAATTCTCCACTTTGCCTGAGGTTATTTTTTAGCCTTCCCTATTGAAAGTAAAAAACATTCTCTCGGGCTTTCTGTAGGAATAATCAAACTGTAATGATATCTCTCTCCCTGTCTCCCTCTCTTTCTCTCTTTTTTTCTCTGACTCTCGTTCTTTTTGTCTCTGTCTCTACGTCTCTTTCTCTCTGTCTTTCTCTCTCTCTCTCACTTTCACTCACTCGCTTTCTTTCTCTAGTACGCTTTCTCTCTCTTGTTTTTGCTCTCGTTCTTTCTCTCCCTTTCTCTCTATCGTGCTTTCTCTCTTGCTTTTTCTCTCTCTCTCTGGCTCGCTCGTTCTCTTCTACTATCCCTTTCATTCCCTTTCTTTTTTCTCCCCTTCCTCTTTCCTCTCTCTTTCATTTTCTCTTTCATCTTGGAGTGAAATTTAGTGCTTTCCAAAGAAGTGTACAGTGACCTAATCGATGGCCTTTATTACACAAAACATCAGTCTACATAAAATTAAGTACATCTTTACATCTATTCAATTAATCTTTTAAAGTCTCCTTTCATTTCCTTTGACTGCTTTACAAATTTCAGAATCACTTGAATCAGCATCAGATTCACAAGGAATAATGACAGAAAGTGATTCAAGTATAATAATAGTGAGTGGGACTCCAATCGTAAGCACTGGGATATTGTTCTGTTGAGACAGATTTTGAGGTATCATCCTTACCAATTGATATCACAAAGAAATTACTGACGGGGTTACACATGTTGGCCTAGTCAATGACATCAGGCACTGTTTATGAAATAAAAGGACACCTCCTTTATTCATATGTAGGAAGAACTTGCGGATGTTGGTTTACATCAAAGATAGACTGGAGGAAGGAACTGCAGATGCTGGTTTGTAGGAAGGAACCGCAGATGCTGGCCATACACTTTAACTTACATTCCCATTCCAATATTAACTTTTCTGTTCTGCGCCTCCTCCATTGTCAGAGTGAGGCCAAATGTAAATTGGGGGAACAGCATCTCATTTTCCACACGGGCAGCTTAAACCCAGCGGTATGAATATTCATCAGTCTGAAGAAGGGTTTCGGCCCGAAATGTCACCTTTTCCTTTTCTCCAGAGATGCTGTCTGACCCGCTCGAGTTACTCCAGCTTTTTGTGTCTATCCTCTTTTATTCATGATCTTTTGCCTTAAATTACACTTGCACTCTATTACATAGAAGCGCACTTGGAGGAGATGTGCAGTGAAGTAATTGACCCATCTACATGTAGGTTCTGTCTTTGAATTGCTCCGGATATGTCATTTCAGGCCAGCAGCTATCTTGTGCTATCTAATGCAAGTAACATAAAGTGCACATTCAAGTATAGTTTCTGACAAGCAAAGGCCGTACAATAGATTAAAACTCCTACAAGACAGTCAATTGCAAAGCTATTTATTAACCAAAAATTGAATTTAATTTTGACAAGTGGGTGGGATTGCATTATGGGGTGTCAAATAAGGAAATCTACAGTAAATGGTGAGGCAATAAGGAATGCGGAGCAACAGAGATCTGTGGTCCAAGTTCATAGTTCCCGGAAAGAGGCAATGTGGGTGGTAAAGAGGCTTAGACTCTGTACAGCGTGGAAACAGAACCTTCGGCCCACCGAGTCTGATCCGACCAGTGATCACCCCGTACACAAGCACTATCCTTCACATTAGGGCCAATTTACAATTATTTTTACCAAAGCCAATTAACCTACATGCCTGTTCGGCTTTGGAGTCTGGGAGGAACCCAGAGAAAACCCACGCGGCCACAGGGAGAATGTATAAACTACGTTCAGACAGCACCTGTAGTCAGGATTGAACCCGGATCTCTGACGCTGTAAGGCAACAACTATACCTCTGCATATGCCTTTATAGGTCAGGGCATAGAACATAAGATATGTTGCAACACTATAAAACACTGGTTAGGCAGCACTTGGAATATTGTGTGCAGTTTAAAGATACAGTGTGGAAGCAGGACCTTAGGCCCATTGTGTCCGCGCCGAGCAGGAATCACTCGTATTCTAGTTCTACCCTACACACTAGGGACAATTCACAGGAACGAATTGATCTATGAACCTGCACGTCTTTGGAGTGTGAGAGGAAACCGGAGCACCCGGAGAAAAGCCACGCAGTCGCAGGGAGAACGAGCAAACTACAAACACACAGCACCCATTGTTGCGATCGATCCTGTGCCTCTGGCACTGTAGTAGCTCTACCACTGTGCCTCTGTGCCGCCCAGTTCTATTCACTACACCAATGGAAAAAAATGTGAAGTCTACAAAAGAGAGTGCAGAGGAGATACTCTGAGGTATTGCCTGGTTTGGAAGCTATCAGTTATATGGAGAAATTTGATAGGCTGTGTGAAACTCAAAGTGCTGGAGTAACTCCACAGGTCAGGCATCATCTCTGGAGGACATGGATAAGTGACGTTTCAGGTCAGGACCCTTCTTCAGACTGAAGTTGAGGGGAAAAAAGCTGGAGGAATTCAATCGTCAGGCAGCATCAGAGAGGGTAAAGGAATAGTTGACATTTCAGGCTGAGATAGAGGAGCATAGATAACATGGGCAGGACCTACACAGTGAATGGTAGTACTCTGGGGTGTTGTAGAGCAGAGGGATCGAGGAGTGTAGGTACATAGTTCCTTCAAAGTGTCTTCACAGGTAGATAGGGTGGTCAAAAAGGTTTTTGACACATTGGCCTTCATCAGTCAGAGTATTCTGTTTAGTTTGGTTTAAAGATACATCACGGATCAGGCCCTTCATCCCATCAAGTCCGCGCTGACCAGCGATCCTTGCACACTAACACTATCCTACACACATTAGGGACAATTTACAATTTTACCAAGCCAATTAGCATCCAAACCTGTACGCTTTTGGAGTGTGGGAGGAACCTGGAGTGCCCAGAGAAGACCCAAACAGGTCTTTGGCCCTTTACAGAGAAAGTACAAATTCCATACAGACAGCAGCCGTAGTCAGGATCGAACTTTAGTCTTTTGCGCAGTAAGGCAGCAACTCTACCGTAGCACCACCATATTGAGTATAGAAGTTGAAAGGTCGTTGCTGTTATACAAGATGTTGGTGAGGCCGTATTGTGTTCAGTTTTGGGAACCATGTTATAGGAAAGATGTTGTCAAGCTGGAAAGAGTGCAGAGAAGATTCATGAGGATGTTGACAGGACTTGAGGGCCTGAGCTATAGGGAGAGGTTGAGCAGGCTAGGACTTTATTCCTTGGAGTGCAGGAGGATGAGGGGTGATCTTATCGAGGTGTAAAAAATCACAAGAGGAAATCATGAGAGGTAAATGCCCAGAGTATGGGAATTGAGGGTGGGAAATATTTATTAGGAACCTGAGATGTAAAGGGTGGTGGGTGTATGAAGGAGGTGGTTATCGGAATGTTTAACAGACATTTAGACAGGTAAATGGACAGGATAGGGTTAGAGGGATATGTTATCAAATGCAGGTTGGTGAGACCAGAGTATATGGGACATGTTGGTCGGCAAGGCCAAGTTAGTCCGAAGGGCCTGTTTCCACGCTGTATGACTGTAGAGAGACAAGATTTTGTTCTCATGGTAGGTTTAACAAAATCATGAGGACATTGTTTTAAGATGAGTGATAAGAGTTTTCAAGGAGATCACAGAGGCTGGTGTGTGCTGGGAACACACTGGAGATGAGAAAAGGCCAGAGCTAAGCACAGCTGGCAACAGATAAACCTAGGAAGGGTGGAGATCATAATGGCACATTTTTTGCTAGCGCAGATGTGATAACAAGATGGATATAAGGATGCTACCAATGGAATTAGTAGGACGACTCAGGTGGGGGAGGGAGGAGAGGGGAGGGATGGAATGCAGGAGTTACTTGAAATTAGAGATATTAATGTTCATGCCTCTGGGTTGGAAGCAAACGTCACCTACACCTTTTCTCCAGAATTCTGCCTGACTTGCTGAATTACTGCAGCATTTTGTGTCTATCATGTTCAATACAGACATTGTGGGCCGAAGAGCCTGTTCTTGTACTAACAAAATAGAACAGTACAGTGAGGGAAGTCCAATGCTTTCTCTGGAAAGAGTGTTTGAGTCTGGATGGCACCAGGAAGGAGGGAACAGGACCATTATTGCATGCCAAAAAGAAACTAATTCACATCTGAATTTGAAATATTTATTTTTCATTATTTTCAAAATGAGAAGATGCTGCAACATAAGGCCATAAGACTGAAGAACAGAATTAAGCCATTTGGCTCATGGAGTTACTCGCCATTCAATCATGGCTAATCTATCTTTCCCCATCAACCCCATTCTCCTGCCTTCTCCCTGTATCTTATGAAACCAATACTAATCAAGAACCTGTCAATCTCCGCTTTAAAAATATCCAATGACTTGGCCTCCACAGCCGTATGTGGTGATGAATTCCACAGATCCACCACCACCTGCCAAAATAAATTCCTCCTCATCTCCATTCTAAAGGTGCTTTTCTTTTATTCTGAGGCTGTGCTCTCTGATCCTAGACTCTCCCATTACTGGAAACATCCTCTCGAAATCCAATCTACCCATAGGAGGGACTTGCACCTAATAAACCCCATTCCTTCCTCCTCACTCCATACCCCCAGCTTCACAATTGACAACTCTTCAATCCTATTATCACAAATCTTCTGTTTTCATCCCTTGCTTTGTCCACCATAGTTTTATTTTTATTGATTGGTTCTTGGTTAGTAAGGCTGAGAAAGGTGCAGAGAAGGCAGGAGAATGGGGTTGAGAGGGAAAGAGTGATCAGCCATGAGCGAATGGCGGAGTAGACTCAATCGGCAGAATGGCCTAATGTTATGGTCTTATCTAAGCTAACATCTCCCAATGTAGCCTGCTGTCAACTTTTAGTTTATTTTGGAGATCCAGCATAGAAATAGGCCCTTCGACCCACTGATTCTGCACCAACCAGCAATACCCGTACACTAGCACTATCTTATGCACACGGCATTATTTACAATTTTTACCAAAGCTAATTTTCCTATAAACCTGCACGTCTTTGGAACGTGAGAGGAAACCAGAGCACCTGGAGAAAAGCCAGTCACAGAGAGAACATACACAATCCGTACAGAGAGCACAGGATGGAACCCGGGTCTCTGGCAGCAACTGCCCCACTGACCACCCCCTTCCCCCCTCACCCTGCCTTGTTCTGTTAACACTCCTGTCACGTATCTGGCAACTTTACAATGTCAGAGGTGCAAATAAATTAAAGGACGTTATAAAAATCAAGCCATAAACACGACCTGCTTTCCTCGATGACAAATTTGTCATTTTCCAGCACACAAAGCCAAGAACCCAATTCCATTTCCGGCTAATTGATTGCTTCATTCCCACCCACCCACCCCTCCCCCAACCCCTGTATTTTGCAACAGTTAGTTGCAGTTGTAAATGTATGCAAATTAACGTTATTTTTAGATTTTTTTTGTGTGGCCATTAGAGATTCCCAGAGCAATCAATCATGGCAATTAACATTGAGTGTGAAGTATTTGTATAAGCATCAAGGAGTCTTCAGAAGCATAAATCGACTAGTTATGGACAGACCTCATCAAGACGGTGATTAAAGGAAGGAAGGACGAGACTGGAATATTAAAGCAGTTCCCCAGACGGAAACAGCCATCGTCTCTTCAACGGGAGTTAACGATACAGAGGCAGCTTAGAGTCTCTTGCTTAGAGTCGGGGAATGGCGAACCAGAGGATATAGGTTTAAGGAAAGATTTAATAGGAACCTGAAGGGCCTGTCCCACTTAGGCCACATTTTCAGCGACAGCCTGAAAAGAGGTTGTCGCTGCGTGGTCAGGGCGTGACTCGGGATGACGCATGTAGTGACGTGCGGTGACGAGCGGTATCTCCCTGTCATCCCTGGACTTTGGAATGTTCAAAATCTTCAGGCGACATCTGGGTGTCTTTTCATGTTGTGCACCCTGTCACACGCTGACGTATGCTGTCCTGCGGGTGACGGCCGGTGACGGCCCACACCTGCAACTTTGCTGTTTTATTTCTTATGATTATACAAATGCAACTCGGCACAAGGTGAGAATGACTAGCGAGGGTTGTCCTCATTGCTGTTGTAATCACAAAGATCGACATACGTGCAATGTATCGCAATTTAAAGAGACCCCCAATAACTAGCAAGGGGGTCTGAGTAGTCCACTAGGATGAACACAAACTTGCTTGTTTAAGCCGGAGGAGAATGCTTAAAAGCGGCAATCTCGGGGACTGGGACTGGGCGCCGATTGCTCAAAGATTATTGGCCTTGGTATGTCCAAGGGAAATGTTACTGAATGTAGAGGGAGAGGGGTGGAATTTACGAACAGCAGGAATTGAAAGCAGGACGATATCTGCAGCAGTGATCCAACTCGGCTGGGAGAACGGGAGCGGAGCATGGCGAGATAGAAACAGGATACTGCTGGGTCGAAACAGAGACCTCGCAGAGAGCGACTCTTACTTAAAAACCCAAGAGCGCTATCTGTTAGAGCAACGGGCAAACTGACAAGGAAGCGGGTGTTCATTTCCAATGTGATTATTGTACTTTGGTGTAGTGTGAAGGCGAGTGACGTGCTTGACGTGTCGGTGATGCGGAGTGTCATACAACGTGATGGCTTTAGGGCGTCAGTCACTGACGTTCGCAGTCGCTGAAAAAATCGCAAAGTGAGACAGGCCCTTGAGGGGTAACTTTTTCATACAGCATGGAAACAGACCCTTCAGCCCAACTTGCCCACACCGATCAACATGTCCCATCTACACTAATCCCACCTACCTGCGTTTCACCGATATCCTCTAAACCTATCCTATCCATGTACCTGTCTAAATGTTTCTTAAACTTTGCGATAGTCCCTGCCACAACTATCTCCTCCGACAGCTCGTTCCATACACCCACCATCCTTTGTGTGAAATAGTTAACCCTCAGGTTCCTATTAAATCTTTCCGTCACCTGAAACCTATGTCCTCAGGTACTCCATTCCCCTATGCTGGGCAAGAGACTCTGTGCATCTACCTGATCTATTCTTCTCATGATTTTGTACACCCCTATAAGATCACCCCTCATCCCCCCAAAATGCAACACCTTGCATTTTCCTGTATTAAATTCCAACAACCATTCCTCAGCCCACCTGCCCAATCGATCAAGATTCTACTGCACATTTGACAACTTGTGTCCAATGGCAGAAGGAAATATATTATGTGGCAGGGTATAGTTTAGTTTAGTTTAGAGCTACAGTGAGGAAACAGGCCCTTCAGCCCACCGAGTCTGTGCCCAGCAGCGATTACTCCGCACATTAGCACTATCCTACACACTAGGGACGATTTACAATTTCACCAAGCCAATTAACCTACAAACCTGCATGTCTTTGCTTTCAACGAGACTTTCAGGTGCCGGTGAAACCGCTCAACCTAACCGTTGGCCTGAGGATTGTACGCCATAGTATGATGCAGCTGATGCATAGTAAGAAGGGTCTCCACCCGAAATGTCACCTATTCCTTCTCTCCAGAGATGCCGTCTGTCCCGCTGAGTTACTCTAGATTCTTGATAAATGAATCGTTGGAAGCTCCTTCGAGGTGTGTTGCTATCCAGAGTTTAAAAGAAGGAACTGCAGATGCTGGAAAATCGAAGGTAGACAAAAGTGCTGGAGAAACTCAGCGGGTGCGGGTGCGGCAGCATCTATGGAGCAAAGGAAATAGGCAATGTTTCGGGCCGAAACCCTTCTTCAGTCTGGAAGAAGGGTTTCGGCCCGAAATGTTGCCTATTTCCTTCACTCCATAGATGCTGCCGCACTCGCAAATAAGTTCACAAGCTGCATTGGTAATTAAGACCAGAGTTATTTTTGGGTGTTATGTAAAATAAATCAATTTCAGGTTCTTTAATATTTCAGTATTCTCCTAAAAAGTTACCCACAACTTAACGTTGTAAATGGGTTGGCTTCGGTCCAGCAAAAACACATAACATGTCCTTAATGACATTTCTTAGAAACACAGCGAGAGAGTGTGAGATGTAGATGGGACATGACTCTAATTTTTAACTAACCCCTGTGTTCGTGTATTCATATTTTTCCAATAAATTATGGTATCTACACCGGATGATAATCTACCGTACAATATAGGAAAACATTCTCATATTTACAAGGGCCAATTGTATTCAGGTTTTTAATAAAAACTCAGTTTATCCGAGTTTAAATTGAAACTTGGGCCAGGCGCCGAGAAACTCTGGGACGCCACTGCTGAAGAGAACATCTGTGCTTTGTCTTTCATTCAGAGGTTCGCGGGCTGGCTGGGGTGACTGTACGGCTCTGAAAACCTTGTTTCCCAGGGCTGGGGTGAGTGTGAAAGGGGTGGTTTCTGGGCAGATCTGCTCAATCAGCAATGTTTGGAGCCACTGCTTTTTAAGTCGCGACGGTGGGACGGCTGCTCGGCTGCTCTGACGGACATACTGGGTGAGTAGAGAGACACACACTGCTATCCCTCTGGTCTATGGAAACCCGCATCTGCAGTTCCTCCCGACACAAAACAGCTTATGCCTTTCAATGATTGATGCCAGACTTTGAACAAATGCAGTTAAAATAGACTTTTGAATACAATTTTGGAAGGATTGTTTCTTGAAACAAACTGCTTTAAAAGTTTGAAGGGAGGAATTGCAGATACCTGTACTAGTTTAAACCAAAGATAGACACAAAATGATGGACTAACTCAGCTGGTCAGGCAGCATCTCTGGAGAAAAGAAATACGTGATGTTTCGGGTCGAGATCGTTCTTCAGGCTGGGTCTTTTTATAGTGAAAAAAACTGCATGTCATCATTTTTACCATGTGATGATTTTTCCACACGTCGGTAGTCGTTGTTGGCTCAAGAGCAACTCGGGAGAGGAACTTGGTACATCGCAGAAATGAGAAGTAAATGGCAAACTTAGACATACACGTGGGAACTCATTTAAACTTGTGAACATAAACTTGGAATCTCATAGACAACCATGAGTTTGATTTTTTTCTTTCACTCGGGATCACTCGTGGGTGGACTCGCACCTTGAGACAGGGCCATGAGGTGTATAAAATTTTGAGAGGAATAGATTGGGTAGATGTCTTTTGCTATGAATAGATGAATCGAGGATATAGGTTTAAGGTGAAAGGGAAAAGATTGAATAGAAATCTGAGGGGTAACTTTTTCTCACAATGGGTGGTGGGTGTATGGAACAAGCTGCCAGATGAGGTATTTGAGGCAGGTATTATCCCAACATTTAAGAAACAGTTAGACATGTGCATGGATAGGACAGGTTTGAAGGGATATGAACCAAACGAGGGCAGGTGGGACTAGTGTAGATGTTGGCCGGTTTGGGCAAGTTGGGCCAAAGGGCCTGTTTCCACACTGTATCACTCTTGGACTCTATGACTCTACAATTTCTTGTGGTCATAGATGGAGCTGTTCCCAAACCATGCTGTGATGTATCCTGATAAAATGCTTTCTACGGCACATCTGTAGAAGATTAATAACGTCATTTATGAAGAAATTTGGTTAGATGAGAAGGGTTTGATTTTTTTAGGGCAATCTTTTTACAGAAGCCAATTAACCTATAAAGTTGTATGTCTTTAGGATGTAGGTGGAAACTGGAGCAACCGGAAAAATCCAGACGATCTTAGGGAGAACGTACAAACTCCATAAAGACAGCGCCCATAGTCGGGATTGAACGGATCTTGGTGCCTCACAGCACCATCTCTACCATTGCGCCACTGTGTTGCCGCTGAGAAGAAGCTATTCTTGAATCGGGTGATACATGCTTCAAAGGTCAAAAGGTTCAAAGGTCTGTTTATTGTCACGTGTACCAAGTAAAGTACAGTGAAACTCGAATTACCATACAGCCATACTAAAAAAAAGCAACAAGACACACAACTACATAAAAGTTAACATAAACCTCTACTACTGCGGATTCCTCCATATTCCTCACTGTGATGGAAGGCAATAAAGTCTGAACTTCTTCCTCTTTATTATCCCACGGTCGGGGCAGTCAAACCATCTGCAGTCGGGGTGATCGATGCTCCCACAGCCGCCGATCGAAGCACCTTCGTCGGGGCGAACGAATCTCCCGCGTCGGGGCGGTCGAAGCTCCTGCGGCTTGGAGCTCCCGAAGTCGATCCCTAACTAGAGGCCACGAGCTCAACGATGTAAAGTCCGCAGGCTCCCGCGGTTGTAGCTCCAAGGTCGATCCCTGACAAGGATCGCACGCTCCACGGAGTTAAGACGTGCAGGCTCCCGCAGTTGGAGCCCACAAAGACGGTCCCCAGCAGAGGTCGTCAACCACACGATGTTAGGCCGCAGTGCGGACGGAGATACGGCACGAAGAAAAATCATATCTCCATCAAGATAACAGATTTAAACAAGTTTTCCCCCAAACCTCCCTCCCCCCCCCCCCCCCCCCCCCCCCCCCCCCCCCTTAATTCCCCCGCCCCCCCACATAAAACAAGCTAGAGAATGCTAAAGCACATTTAATTTGTGCTAAAAAACAACAAAGAAGGGAAAGGATGAGAGACTGCTGACAATGCAGCTATCGTGGGTGACTCCACTTGGAGGCTGTGACCTCTGTTGGTCCAGCAAAACCGATAATCCAGAAAGGCTCTGGAACCAAGGGTGCCGGATAATTGGTGGTGGACCTGAGTCTCTGTCTGACAGATGCTACATAACTTGTGCAGTAATGCACACATTTTCTGGTTTTATTTCTGTGAACACTCCCACGTACCCTGGCTATCAGTAATGAATAAGTAAAATACATCCTGTGATTCCCACTAGTCGTTAGTTGGTTAGAGAAAATGCATTGGAAACAACTGAAAAGTCAAAAACAAATCAAATTGCATACAGTATATTACAAAGCTGACAGCTCTAGATGTTGACATGTCAGCAAATGGAGAGGTCAGATCTTCAGATTTCTGGCATTACTTGAGCTGCCTAAGTAGAGGGCGATTGTGCTGTCTGCATGAAGCAACTGATCAGCTCTGAATAAAGATTCCAAGCTCTTTAGCATTCTCGCTTCTGCTCGGCATTGCTGTGAGACAGTTATCCTGGACTGTTGGGGCTTCGCAGACATAAAATGCTCTTAATAAGATGACACTGCAGGTTAGGGGTATACTATAATGTCTGCATATTGATGGATCCACACACACTGGCTACCAATGGAGCAATCACCCCACTGGCAGTGTGTCACAATGAGATGGAGAGATGGAGAGGGAGAGAGAGACGAAGAGAGAGGGAGAAAGAGACGGAGAGGAAGAGTAGGTTATAAAAAGGGGAGAGAGGGGAAGGAGGAAGAGGGGAGGAGGAGGGGGAGAATAGGGGAGAGAATAGGGAAGGGAAAGAGAGGGGGACAGGAAGGGGAGGGGAAGAGGTAGAGCGGTAGGGGATGAAGAGAACAGGGAGGGGAGGGAGAAAAGTGGGGGAGGAGGGTGAGAAAGAGTGTGGGAGGAAGAGAGGAAGAGAAAAAGGGGGAAAGTGAATGAGGAGAGGGGGAGCAGGGGTCTTGAATGGAGCTGTTTTCAAACCATGCTGTGATGCATCCCACTAAAATACTTTCTAGGGAGCATCTGTGGAACTTGGTGAGGATTGTTGGGGAGATGCCAAACTTCCTATGCCTTCTTAGGAAGTAGAGGCATTGGTGTGCTTTCTTGGCCATTTGATGTTGGGTGCAGTGTACATCTTGATGAGAAAGGATGGACCTGTTTTTTTTTGTCTTTCCGTCAGAACCGGATTAAGTGGTGGCACGGTGGAGCAGTGATAGAGTTGCTTGCTTACAGCATCAGAGACCCGGGTTTGATCCTGACAATGGGTGCTGTCTGTCTGGAGTTTGTACGTTCTCCCTCTGACCACGTGGATTTTCTCTGGGTGCTCCAGTTACCTGCCATATCCCAAAGATGTACAGATTTGGAGGTGGTTTGGCTTTGGTTAAATTCTAAATTGTTCCGAGTAGTAAAATAGTGCTAGCGTATGGGGTGATCTCAGGTCAGCGCAGACTCGGTGGGTCGAAGGGCCTGCTTCCATGCTGTAACTCTAAAGTCTAACATCCAATCCAACAAAGGCCACTGATTACCTCTTCTTGTGGATCAATAATAATTTTTCTGTCCTTGACTCGTACAGCACGGAAACTGCGCCTTCGGCCCATCTCATCCAAGATGGCCCCATCTAAGCTTAAGTAATTCTTCTTCATTTCCATTAAGACACATTAGTTGAATGAAGTAGAGTTGTGTTGAGTTTATTGCCATGTGCCACAGCATTTGTTGTGTGCTAACCAGTCAGCGGAAAGACAATCAAGCCATTGACAGTGTACAGATACATGATAAAGGGAATAACTTGAGCAACGTTTAGTGCAAGATAAAATCCAGTAAAGTCCAATCAAAGATAGTCTGAAGGTCTCCAATGAAGTAGATAGTAGCACAGGTCTGCTCTCAAGTTGTTGGTGGGTTGGTTCAGTTGCCTGATGAAAGCTGGGAAGAAACTGCTCCTGAATCTGGTGGTGAGCAATTTCACCCTTCTATGTCTCTTGTATGATGGGACAGTGTAGAAGAGGGAGTGGCCAGGGTGCGACTCGTCCTTGATTATGCTGGTGGCCTTGCCAAGGCAGCATGTGGTGTAATTCACGTCAATGTAAGGGAGGTTGGTTTTTGTGACGGCCTGGGCTGAGTCCACAACTCTCTGCAATTTCTTACAGTCTTAGATGGAGCAGTTCCCAAACCATGCTATGATGTATCTCAATAAAATGCTTACTATAGCGCATCTGTAGAAGTTGGTGAGAATTTTTGGGCACATGCTTAACTTCCTAAGCCTTCGAAGGAAGCAGAGGCTTGTATAGCATCTGCCTGTAAGTAGTAATAAATGTAGTCTAGAACATAGAACAGTACAGCAAATTACTGCTGTTCACTGTCACGGAATGGAAACAGGCCCTTCAGCCCTTCATCCAGGCAAACCAAGATGCTCCATCTAAACTAGTCAGATTAGCCTCCATTTAGACAATAATTCTCCAAACCTTTCCTTTTCATTTACCTGTTAAAGAGTCTTCTAAATGTTTATATTGTAATGGCCTCAACTACCACCTCTGGCAGCACATTCCATACAACTAGCACCCTCAGAGTGGAAACATTGCCCCATTAAGATTCCCATTAAATCTTTCCCCTCTAACTTTAAAACTATGTCCACTTGTTCTTGATTCACCTACCCTGGGTAAAAGACTGTGCATTAACCCTATCTATTCCCCTCATGATTCTATTCACCTCAAAGGTGACATCACAGGTAGAAAAGGTGATCATCAAGATAGGCCTTCATCAGTCAGGGTAGTGAGTATAGAAGTTGGGATGTTATGTTACAGTTGTACAAGGCATTGGTGAAGCCACATTTGGAGTATTGCATTCAGTTTTAGCCACCCTGCTGCAGAAAAGATGTTGTTAGGGTGCAGAGAAGATTATCTAGGATGTTACCGGGTCTTGAGGCCCTGAATTAAAGGGAGAGATTGAGCAGGCAAGGACTTTGAACAAAGGAAGAAGGGCAGTGATCTTATAGAGATGTACATGATCATGAGAGGAATAGATAGGGTAGATGCATAGAACTGTTACCCAGAGTAGGGAAATCAAGAACTAGAGGACATAAGTTTAAGGTGTGAGGGGAAAAGATTTAATAGGAACCTGAGGCTTAAGTTTTTCACACAGAGAGTGTTGGATATCTGGAATGAGCTGCCAGAGGAAGTAGTTGAGGCAGATACTTCAACAACATTTAAAGTACATTTGGACAGGTATAAAGATTGAGAGGGATATGGGCTAAATGTGGGAAAGTGGGACAAGTGCAGTGGGGCTGTTTGTCTATGTGGGCAAGTTGGGCCAAAGGGCCTGTTTCCGTGTTGTATGACTGCATGACTATGACTTTATGACACTTTGATTCTATGACTCTATGCCTCTGTGTCTCTTTGACTCCATGACTCTATAACTATTATCTCTGTAAGATAATCCCTCGTCCTCCTATGCTCCGAGGAATAATAACAGAATCGTCAAGCACATTAGGAAGGCTGGCCCCGTCCTGTGGGGTGGAGTTGGATTCATTAGAGGTGGTCTCAGACTGTGGAGCATCCTGGCAATACACCTCACACCCTCCAAGACACACTGGTCAACCTGAAGAGCACCATCAGCAACAGATTGGTTCCACCAAGGTGCAGCACAGAACCCCACAGGAGATCCTTCTTCCCTGTGGCTATCAAATTGTACAACTCCTCTCCCTTCTGCCATGGGATAGACTGGACCCCTCTCCCCATCTTTGCACATCCCTCACCCTGGACTTTTCCAATCGATAATTTAATTTCACGTTTGCGCAATATTATCTATGTGCTGTGCAATAACTGGTCACTTAAATTTCATTATTATTATATTGCACATGACACTTTCAATACCATGTAACTGTATATTTTGACTGGTGACAGACCAATTTCTCTCTGGGATAAATAAAGCGGTATCGTATTGTATCATAAAAAGTCCCAGCCTGCTCAACCTCCCCCTGCAGCTCAAGCCGTCAAGTCCTGGCAACATTTGTGCCTTCTTTACGAGACTGCTTCCTTGATGTGCTAGTCTAGCTAAATCCTAATTCACCTGTTTAATAGGCTTTCCAAGCTCTTTGGTACATTGACATTCTGCATTCAATCGGGCTTCAGAGAACAGATGCAAAGTAATTGACCTTCGGAACAGAGTGCAAGGAAGGTGTTTCACATCTCAATTTAGTTGGTGGTGACGTCAACTTGTGAGAAACTGATGGAATTTTCTTGATGCAGTGCAAAACGTGCACTTTTTAAAGTTTAATTTAGTTTAGTTTAGAAATACAGCATGGAAGTAGACCCTACAGTCCACCGAGTCTACCCGACCCATCAATCACCCGTTAACATGAGTTCTCTGTTATCCCACTTTCTCATCCACTCCCTACACATGAAGTGTAATTCTACAGTTGCCATTTGACCTACAATCCCACACGTCTTTAGGATGTGGGAGGAAACTGAAGCATCCGGAGGAAACCATGCAGTCTCAGGGTGAACGTGCAAACACCATTCTGATAGCACCCCGAGATCAGGTCATCCCATGATATATTACGATCAATTATTTCCACTTCTTGCCATATTGCAAAATGGCAGCATGGTGGCACATGGGTAGAGTTGCTGCCTGACAGCACCAGAGACCCAAGTTCGATCCCGACTACGGATGCTGTCTGTACAGAGTTTGTACATTCTCCCTGTGACTGCATGGGTTTCCTCTGAGATCTCTGGGTTTCTGACCCACTCCCAAGACGTACAGGTTTGTAGGTTATTTGTCTTTGGTAAAAATATAAATTTTCCCTCGTGTGTAGGATAGTGTTAGTGTACAGGTATCGCTGGTCGGCGTGGACTCAGTGGGCTGAAGGGCCTGTTTCTGCATTGTATCTCTAAGTTAAACTAAACTGGATAATTCTTGCAAATACAGTAAGTTAAGTGTGCAATCGTGAAGATACGAGAAACTGCAGATGCAGGAACTGTGAGCTGTGCATAAAGTGCTAAAGAAACTCAACAGGTCAGGCTGCATCTGTGGAGAGAATGGACAGGCGACTTTTCAGGGCGAGACCCTTCTTCAGACTCTGCGTTACCTCCACAGATGCTGCCTGACCCACTGAGCTCCTCCAGCACTCTGTGTTTTGCTCTGGACGAACACACGTAATGTTCATGGGAGACTATTCTGTCCTTCCATATTCTACAAGCAGCAATATATGCCCTGGCTCCACTAACTTCCATGAGTTCTGAATCTTCAAGTTGCTTGAGGAAGCTATAGAAGTGGATGCAATTATGACATTAAAGATATTTGGATAGGAAAGGTTTAGAGGGATATGGGCTAAATGCAGGCAAATGGCATTAATTGTGCTGATGGCCTTGTATAGGCAGCGTGATGTGCAGATGGAAGGGAAGTTGTGCGTTGGTGTGGGCTGCATCCACAATTCTCTGCAATTTGTCTTGGATGGAGCTATTGCCAAACCATCTTACATCAGTCTGAAGAAGGTTCTCGACCCAAAACGTCTCCCATTCCTTCTCTCGCCTGTCCCACTGAGTTACTCCAGCATTGTGTGTCTATCTTCGGTTTACCTCAGTTGGATGTGTTTCCCAAACTGATGCTGTGGTTTGTCACTTACATAACTTGGCCACTTCACACTGCATCTGGAGGAGTTATGGAGGAACAGCTCTGTGCACCACTGTCAGAGGGTCAGAGGTCAAATTTTTTAAAATCTGTCCACAGTGTAAATAGGCTGTGGGAACGCACCAATATGAAAGCTGTGACTGAGCAGCATGTTTGTAAATCTAAAACTATTTCATGAGAAAGGAAGGGTCATGAAGAATACAAGAGTTTCCCGCAGGGGACCAGAGACTTGATTTTTAGACCTTAAAAATACAGCATGGAAACAGGCCCTTCTGCCCACAGAGTCCACGCCGATCAGCAATCACCTCATACACTAACACCAACTTACTCACTAGCTCCTTCCAGGACCGCAAAGAATTGCAGAGAATTGTGGACACAGCCCATACCCATCATATAAACCAACCTCCCTTCCGTTTACCCCATTTACACCTCACGCTGCCCCGGCAAGGCCATCAGAATAATCAAGGACCAGTCTCACCCTGGTCATTCCCTCTTCTCCCTTCTTCCATCAGGCAAGAAGTAAAGAATTGTGAAAACGCACATCTCAGGGACAGTTTCCTCTCAGTAATCATCAATATACTGAACTATCCTCAACCAAAAAACCTCCATCCAAAACCAACAACTAGAGATCAGTCCTGATCTACTATCTACCTTATTGAAGACCCTTAGACTATCTTTGATCAGACTCTACTGGACTTTATCTTGCACTATATATTATTCATGTTATTCCCTTTATCAGGTAACTGTACACTGTGGATGGCTCGATTGTAATCATGTATTGTCTTTCTGCTGACTGGTAGGATGCAACAAAAGGTTTTCACTGTACCGCGGTACATGTGACAATAAACTAAACTAAATTAAAGGGACAATTTACAGAACCGAAGTAACCTACACACGTGCACATCTTTGGAATGTGGAAGGAAACCGAAGTACCCACGGTTACAAGAAGAACGTACAAACTCTGTACAGACAGTACACTTAGTCAGGATAAAAATGGGTCTCTGGCACTGTAAGGTAGCAACTCTACCACTGTGCCACTCTGCCGCCCTATGGGTGCGGGATAAAGCAAGTCAAATTAACACAATTAGAAAATCTTGCTTGGTTTAACTGAGGAGTTCTGTCCAAAATTCTTCAGAACCAACTAATAGGTAAACTGCCAAGAGTCTTGAGCAAAGGGTCTGATAAGGTTAACTTTTAAAAAATTGTGGGGCGGCACAGCAGCGTTGCTGCCTTACAACGCCAGTGACCCGGGTTCAATCCTGACAGCAGGTCCTCGAACTTAAGAACTTATGAGGTTTCATTGTTGTTTTCCTAGCGCATATGACAATGAAACACTCTTGACTTTTGATTTGACTCGAGCAAAGGTCTTTAGGATCTGGACAGCTTTTGAAGTATTTAGTCTTTCCTGAGATTAAATATAACTCTAAAATACTCTCTGCAAGCTGCAATTGTATTCTGCAAAAACTAAATATCAAAATTTCCAGTTATTATTTGTGTTGATTTGCAAGGGACTCCAGTGAGAATATAAACTATCACAAAAATAAACATTATGGGAAAAAATAGATTCCCACATCTGGGGTTAATAGAGAGTTTACTTTTTATTTTGGCAACGGAACGGAAAACAGCTCAGAGGTCATACACTTCCTGTAGTTACGCCACCAATTTAGAAACTAATTCCATAATGCCCAGAAAAAAATGTGAAAAATGTTGTAGAAAATTGCCTCCAAGGTTTCTCACCGTGCCTCTGGGCTTAAAGCCAAAGTTTGAGGCTGACACAAGAGAACAATGATGGGTTTCTTTGAAATATGTAAGATTCTGAGGGGGCTTCACAGAGCAGATGCTGAGAAGATGTTTCCCTGGGTGGGTGACGCTTCCCTTCACGGCTTCTCTCTTAGGACAAGAGGTCAATGACACAAGACTGAGATCAAGAAGGATTACTTCTCTCATGAAATTGTGAATTTTTGGAATCCTCTAGCCCAGACAGCTGTGGAGTCATTAAGAGAATAACCTAATTGGTTCAATGGTTCAGTGGTTTTTATGCTTTTTATTTAGGGAGGCACAGTGGCGCAGCGGTAGAGTTGCTGCCTTACAGCGGCAGAAACTCTGGTTCGATCCTGACTACGAGTGCTGTCTGTAGGGAGTTTGTACGTTCTACCTATTACTGCCTGGGTTTCCCTCAGGTGCTCTGGTGTCCTTATACATGCCAAAGCTGTACAGGTTTGCAGGTTTATTGAATTTGGTAACAATTGTAAATTGTCCCTGGTGTGTAGGATAGTGCAAGTACATGGGGTGATCATGGACGGCGCAGACTCGGTGGGCCGAAGGGCTTGTTTCCTCGCTGTATTTCTAAAGTCTACAGTTAAGTCTATTGTCATGTGTATCAAGGTATAGTGAAATATTTTTTTTTGTATACAGCTCAACAAGATTTTCACCATACATAAGCACAATCCACTGGTTAGTGCAGAATGTCCATATGCCATTTTGGCGTTAATTTACAGTTCCAGCTGCAGCTGGCCACAAAGGACCATTGCAGCCATCGCCTCCTTTCCGGTCATCCCCGAACCCCGAACGAACATCCCCGATCCTTGCACAGCCCGAACATCACATATTCCTTTGTTCAAGAGATGCTGCCTGTCCCGCTGAGTTACTCCAGCATTTTGCGTCTATCTTTGGTTTAAACCAGCATCTGCAGTTCCTTCCTATACAGCTCTACTACCCGTGTTCCCCCAGGGGGGTCCTCCCGCAGCCGACCTTGTGAGCGTGGAAGGTAAAGGGCCTGTCCCACTTACACGACTTTTTCGGCGACTGCCGGCACCCGTCATAGGTTGTTACAGGTCACCAAAAATATTCAACATGTTGAAAATCCAGCGGCGACCAGAACAAGGTATGACTCGTTGGGCGACTGCTCACGGCCATACAGGCTTCACCCCGCAACATGTCGCCAGCCACCCAAAGAGTTGTAGCATCTTTCTGGTCGCCGCTGAATTTTCAACGTTGAAAATTTTCCACAGCCTATGACGGGTGCTGGCAGTCGCCGAAAAAGTTGCGTAAGTGGGACAGGCTCTTAAGAACCCCCCGGTTCTTCTAACCAGCCCTTTGTCCAGTGTTCGCCGCCATCTCCTTTCCGTGGCTTCTGTCTCTAGACGGATTCCCAGTTTCGCGGTACGTGAGTCAGTGCTGCAGGAACTCAACAGGTCAGGCAGCATCTCTGGAGACCATGAATAAGTGAAGTTTTGGGTCGGGACCTTTCTTCAGATTGCAGTGGGAGGGAAAGAAAGCTGAGAAATTGTTGAAGGCGTGACAAGGCTTGGCGAATGATCGAACACAAGATGCTGGAATAATTCAGCTGCTCAGGGAGCACATCTGGAGGATATGGTTAGGTTGTGAACCAAAATATTGTCCAGGTTTAGGTTTAGGGTCATTATTGTCACATGTGCCGAGGTGTAATGAAAAGTTTTGTTTTGCATGCCTGCCCATTCAAAGATATATCATAAATTACAATTTAATCACAAAGTACTTGTGCTTTAACTCCAGGATAAGCATTCAGCTAAGAAAACCAAACCCGAAACCAAAGTATTATCCAACTACAGTATCTAACTGAATATACCAACCTATGCTAAGGACAATAAATAACTCTGTATGCAAAAAAAAAGCTACCTACATCTTAACTAGTTCTGAAAAAAATGAATCCTGTAGATGCATGTATATTATCAAGTGGGAACATACCCTTTACAAGATGACGGTGGACGGAGGAGAGAATCGGTGCCAACAGGACAATGGGACCTTCGGACCAAGATACAACTGTAGTCTTAAGAACTTTGAACTTTGTTGGTGCCTGAAACATGGTGACTCTTTGTGTACTGCTTCGGTGAAGTCCACTATTACACTACAATCGTTCGTTTCACTTTTGTACTTTGTACTGATCTATAATATGGATTTTACTTCAGAGTCACGTGAGTGACTACGTGAAGAAGGGCCGTCCGTCTGCGTGTGCATCATTACATCTGAACGCAAACGCGCGACGGACTGGCAGAGGCACAGCGTCCTCCCAGGCCGTTAGGATGGGCAGGTAAGGAAAGTTGAATCACTTACCTGCATTCATTCGGGCTTGAAACTTTTTGTAGTTTCAGGGCCCAGATTTCGAGGAGACGGTCCGCGGGGAAGTCGGCTGCCGAAGACTGCAGCATTTCCCAGTAGCGGGCAACGGTGTTTCCCGACATTTAGCGCCGGCAGCTGAACCGGCAGGAACTTGTTGCAGGAGGAGAGCTCCGTTGGTGGTCCTGCAGTACGCGAAAATCCACCCGCAAGTCAAACAACCCGTTGACTCAGAAGAGTCCGGGGAGGGAAAGGGATACCCTCCCTCAACGGAGAGCATCTGAGGACGACTCTCCCACATAGGAGCAACTTTTTGGAGAAGTTGCTCCAACAATGACCTGCTCTAAGGAGAGAACTGTGTCAGCCCGGTCCTACAGTAGCAGGCAGTACCGGGAGCCTCGCATAATGGGGCAACCCAATGTCTTCCCCATTGGAGGGGGAAATACATATGGGAGAAACCACTCTGAATCAGAGTGCAAAAGCAGGGGGGAAACCTTCCCAGGGACAAGCAGAAGAAAGGAAGTAAGTAAGTAACTTTTACTTATATAGCACTGTTTAAATTAACTTGCACCAAAGAGCTTTACATAAAATAAATAATAAGCACAAAAGAAAAGAAATACTTCTGCAATCATCCAGGTTCCACTGGGTGCTTCCCTGGATAGTGATCTAGAAAATGTCTCCTGCTCTGAAGAGAGGAGCATTCACGGTCAGTTTCAGTCTGACCCAAAGCAAGAATCTCATTTAGGCCCGCTGGAGGGACCATGTCAGCGCAGGTATCCTCAGGGGCCTGCGGCAGCACCTGTTTTCGGGGCTACCTACAAATCACACTCTCAATGGAGGGGAGTGTGAGTGATCAGTAGGTAACTGATCTCGAATTACAGTACTATACAATACCATTTGTTTGTCATTTGAACCTCACATAACGTTCAAACAAAATTTGGTTTCGAGACCAGTAGGTAACTGATCTCGAATTAAAGTATCAAGAAGCAGTTGGCAGAATACTGACAGCATCACTTTGCCGATATGTCTCCTCAGAAGGAAGAAGAAAAGCAGTTGGCAAGCAAATCATCAGTCGACAACACACCCCACACCTCCATAGGGTGTAAGCGGTTCACTGAATCCGGTGGTAGCTTGAAAGCTGGGCACGGAAATATGATCAGAGCCGTCTTTCAAGGCAGCGCCAGAATTGTCCAACAGGGGTATGACTTTCAGGAGAGAAACAGCCGCCGAATCCTCTTTCTTCCCACAGGTCCAGGTAGGTGGGGTGGGTTTCTGGACCAGAAGAAGGAAGCAGGAAAGCTGTCAGGGACTTACCACAATCAACGTACCAACGACAAGCAAACTTCATCAGTAGGCGACAACACACCGGTTGTGTGGGTGGTAACATACTAACACCAGTCTGAGAGTTACGGAAAACCTCAGAGGCTCAGAACAATCGGTCCTCATCAGCCATAAAAAAACCACAACAAAAGGTGTCAACTCAAACCATCTCCAGATGGTCAAAAGAGGTAATGGCGGTAGCAGGAGTAAACATTTATATGGTTAAATCTCACTCCACCAGGGCTGTATCTACGTCGGCAGCAAGAGCTATGGACGTGCCCCTTGATGACATCCTAGTGGCTGCAGGATGGACTAATGAAATAACGGTCCACCGGTTTTATAACAAACCCATAACCGGACTGGGGGTGTTTGCACGTACCATTTTAAGTTCTGTCCCTTAGTTTCCCCCCCAAGGTTGGGAGGGGTAACTTTTTTTTTAAACTTTTCTTTCATTTAAAGCATCAGTTTCTTTACTTAACTACGTAATGTCTGAATGCTTTAATGATTACACGCATCCATGGTCAATCCATTCAGTGTGTGACGCCTGGATTCGTAACCGGCGTAAAATCACAGAGGTTTGAAATCTTCACGTAGTCACTCACGTGACTCCGAAGTAAAATAGTAAGATTAAATGAGAACTTACCAGTTTGAAGTTTGATCTTGATTTTATGAGGAGTTACGGTGAGCGATTACGTGCCCACCGCTCCCACCCTCATACTATCAAGGTCATATGGAAGTTCTAGTTTCTTCACAATCTTACTATTCTCAGGTCTTCTTTTTATCTGTGATTTAACACCGCTGCTTTGAAGATTGACGCGCACGCAGACGGACGGCCCTTCTTCACGTAATTGCTCATTGTAACTCCTCATAAAATCAAGATCAAACTTCAAACTGGTAAGTTCTCGTTTAATCTTACTATTTTACTGCATTGTATGGAAAACAAATAATTTCACTGTACCATGGTAATGTATCAATGAATTGTTGAATCCATTAAATGATAATGCAGTCCTATGTACTATTAATTGTTTAAGAGCGGATTTTCATATTCAGGATCTGGGACCAAATCCAGGTGAGACAGATGGAATGAGCCTTCTAAATCTCCAATGGTTACTGAGTGACAGAAAAAGAATTAGCCTCAACAGCACAGGTCTGGACCTGACGAGAGTGAAGGTAATTGTGTGGAGTTACAGAGGGAGTTTCTGCTGTGGGGGGGCAGATGGCTCTTTTCCTTCTGGTTTCTCCTGCATTTCACACAGGAGGTTAATGCACTGCTTGCTCTTTTTCAGTGAACTGCCTAATGAGGTGATGGAGCAGCTCTCTAAAATGACTAAGCAAGTCGCACCTAGCAACGGACCATGACATAGAAAAATCATGGACATGTTCATGGCAGGCATTTGCCTGTCCGCTCAGAACAGCAAAGTTACATGAATGTCACCTGGTGTAGGTGAAAGAATAGTAAGGGCTAATAACTAGTAAATAGGGATGTTGATTGTACTAATTGTAGAGTTAAAACCTAAAAGTAGAGACATGGAATGCAACAGAGACAATGCCCACATTTCAGGAACTTCTTAGATTATGTGACAGTGTGCACCCATCGTTGTAACGGAAAATTGAATCTACTGTCAACTAAGTTAGACTTGTGGATAACCATTTTATTCTGTAATCAAGAGCTAGTTTGTTACCTAATTAAGTTATTCTGTAAACTGCATTCTGTAATGAAGACCTAGTTTTACTATTAGAGGCACAGAGTCATATCCTCCCGCCCAGCCTGCCCACCCCAACCAACATGTCCCATCTACACTAGACCCACCTGCCTGCATTTGGTCCATATCCCTTTAAACCTAAACTGTTCATGTACCTGTCTAAATGTTTCTTAAACGTTGCGATAGACCGTGCCTCAACGACCTCCCCTGGCAGCTCATTACATACACCCACCACTTTTTACGTGGTGGGTATATGGGAAGTTATCTCACTGGTTCCTATTAAATCTTTCTGTTAATCTTTTGGTTATTCAGGTTCCTGGGTAATTTTGACAGCTGAGAATACAAAAGCGGTGCCAAAGTCGGGTTCTGGAGATCAGCTTTAACTGGTCTCCTGGTGTGCATTTGTTTTCATAAATCGCCCGTTACTTTGAACATGAACTCTGCTTGGCCTTTCCATTTGTACATAGACCATTCCATCCTTATATTTCGATCAAATAGTCAATGGTTTAATTGTACAATATGTTGGTGGGGCCACACATAGAGTATTTTACTTCGGAGTCACGTGAGTGATTCCATGAAGAACCCGTTCAGCACGCTATGGAGGTGAAAGAACGGACCGTCAGGTAAGCTGACGTTGGTTTCCTTCACAGGGAGCCTTCTGCTGTCCGGCAGAGAAGAAAGGCTCTGCAACAAACCTGTCCCCCGCTCGACTCCACGGAGGAGCGTTTCCTTCGCGGGGCAGCAACAAGGCGGTAGGACCGCTTACCCGGCGCTCCGCTATCTCGACACCGCGCCGACCCAGCCCCGCTAGCGCCTCAGCAGTGGGCTGGAAGTAACGCCACGGAGGCGTCCGGCCGGTGGCTCCGACTTATCGGACGGGACGTCTTTCCACCCGCACGGGAGGAAAGACAGCCGCCTGCACAGGCGGTAGGACCGCTTACCGGTTGGCCCGCTACCCTGACACCGCGACCGAGCCCAGCCCCGCTAGCGCCTGAGCAGCGGGCTGGATGTAAAAGCCAAGAAAGAGGCTTTCCGGCCGTGGCTCCGACTTATCGGACGGGGACTTCTCTCCACCCAGGCGGGGGAGAGACAGCCGCCTTAGTCATATGGAGCGGCTCTTGGAGCAGGAGCTCCAGCGAGGTGCACCCCAGGAGGGGTGCTCTCGCAGAGGGGGTCAGGCACTCCCTCCACAGTGCCTTGTGCACTGTCCATTGCTTCCTCCTTTACAGAGGATAGCTTTGGTGACCAGGACTGGGCTGGTCAAGAACAGGGGCAATGGCTGAAGATCTCGGGAGTATGCTAGGGGTGCAGGAACAGGAAGAGCTGCTAGGTGTGGTGGACAGCTACATGGAAACCCCACGTGCAGGAGGCGTTAAAAGCCTGACGACAGCCATCACATCGTTTTTTCCTCGTTCCGTGGACAAATACAGAGATGACCACAACCTTCGTAAACAAGTTATAAGACCTAGCCACTGAGCCAGACCCACTGCTCTGTGGCAAAAACCTCACAAAGCATATGAAGGACATGCAAGAGGTTTTACAAAACTTTCGGCTCATGAGGGCAGGGCTGGGACGAGTAACCAAAAACAGCAATTCCTACGCAGCAGCACCCCATCACATCCATCAGTAAACGTCTACCATATCGGACTGATGAAAGCTCGGGGTCCGCATCTATCACCGAAAGTCTTATTTAGACCAGGGCCCAGAGCGGACCCCATGGAAAATGTGCCACCCCCCAACGTCACCGCCACGTCAGATGACGTGCAACACTCGTTGGACCAGCAGGAAACAGAAGAATACTGGTTCCTACCAGTATATAGAGCATACTAACACATGGGAGTCTATCACGAGTGATCAGTATATACTCAATGGCATTAGTTAATACAATTCATACTAGAAAAATTGCCACCAGGTCAACATTCACCCCAGAGGGTATTTTTCCTCTCTACGTTAAAGAAACAAGAGGGACAAGTTGAACTGATGAGAATAATTACAAAGGGTGTCATGGGGAAACCTGAACCCTTGCAATTCGTATCAAATATATTCACTAAACCCTAAAAAGATGGTGGATGTCCCATCATCATTGACTTAACTTCACTAAATATGTTTGTTAAGTATATACATTTCAAAATGGAACCGGTTGTTACTGCCAAACAACTAAATTCCAAAGGATACTTCATGGCAAGCATTCATCTTAAAGATTTTTACCATTTAGTACCATTCACAAGGATCATGACAGATACCTGAAATTTACCTGGATGGGGCAGCTATAGCAGTTTAAAGCGTTACCCAATGGGTTCACATCAGACCAAGAGTGTCACACAGACACTAAAAACAGCTCTGGCAATATTCAGAAGGCAAAAAAATATTGTCATGGCATATCTTGATGATATCCTAAATGGTAGGCAAGACCATCAATTTGACTATAGAAAAACATAGAAATTAGGTGCAGGAGTAGGCCATTCGGCCCTTCGAGCCTGCACCGCCATTCAATATGATCATGGCTGATCATCCAACTCAGTATCCCGTACCTGCCTTCTCTCCATACCCCCTGATCCCCTTAGCCACAAGGGCCACATCTAACTCCCTCTTAAATATAGCCAATGAACTGGCCTCAACTACCCTCTGTGGCAGAGAGTTCCAGAGATTCACCACACTCTCTGTGTGAAAAAAGTTCTTCTCATCTCGGTTTTAAAGGATTTCCCCCTTATCCTTAAGCTGTGACCCCTTGTTCTGGACTTCCCTAACATCGGGAACAATCATCCTGCATCTAGCCTGTCCAACCCCTTAAGAATTTTGTAAGTTTCTATAAGATCCCCTCTCAATCTCCTAAATTCTAGAGAGTATAAACCAAGTCTATCCAGTCTTTCTTCATAAGACAGTCCTGACATCCCAGGAATCAGTCTGGTGAACCATCTCTGCACTCCCTCTATGGCAATAATGTCCTTCCTCAGATTTGGAGACCAAAACTGTACGCAATACTCCAGGTGTGGTCTCACCAAGACCCTGTACAACTGCAGTAGAACCTCCCTGCTCCTATACTCAAATCCTTTTGCAATGAAAGCTAACATACCATTCGCTTTCTTTACTGCCTGCTGCACCTGCATGCCTACCTTCAATGACTGGTGTACCATGACACCCAGGTCTCGCTGCATCTCCCCCTTTCCCAATCGGCCACCATTTAGCTAATAGTCTGCTTTCCCGTTTTTGCCACCAAAATGGAGAACCTCACATTTATCCACATTATACTGCATTTATCCACATTATACTGCAACTAACTATGTTAGCTGTTCAGCTACCAAACAGTTATTCGAAACCCTGTCTTACATCCAGATAAATCTATCGAAGCCATCCTCTATCATGGACTACTTGGGCTTCACAATTAATTCAGTCTACGTGACTGTAACATTGCCAAGAGATAACATAGTTGAATTGGCACAATCGTACAACAATTTAATGGTCAACAAACTACCAACTACTCGACAAGTAACAGAGTAATTGGGATAATGGTAGCAGCATTTCCAGCTACATAATTCGGACCTTTGTACCAAAACGACATACAGGTCATTATGATCATTTCATGAAGTTACCCACTGAAGTAATATCAGAACTACAGTGGTGGGCAAAAAACGTTTGACATAGTTTCAGCCTATTATCATCACTAACCCTACGTCAGTTATCCAAACAGATGCCAGTGCTCAAGACTGGGGAGCAACTAACTCTATATCGAGCACAAGTAGTAGATGGACTAACCTAGAATCATTGTTACCACTTACACTGGGCATTAATTATCTAGAGATGTTTGGGTGACTTTTTATGTTTTAAAAGCATATGCATAAATATGCATCACTTGCATGTACGGTTATAAATAGTTAATAGTACGGTGGTGGCCTACATTAACCATATGGGTGGCATAAAATCGCTATCATGCGACAAGTTGGTCAATACAATTTGGCAATGATGTGTCCATAGACATATTTGGCTATCAGTAACTTACCTGCCAGGTAAGCTAAATACAGTGGCAGACACCAGATCAGGTAAATTTAATGACAACATCGAATGGATGTTAAAACCCCAAAAATATATATTTTTCACAAAAGTTATCAAGCAATATGGCACACCAATATGGCACGCCAATATGTCGCTTGGGAACCAGA
Organism: Leucoraja erinaceus; assembly: GCF_028641065.1. NCBI lineage: Eukaryota > Metazoa > Chordata > Chondrichthyes > Rajiformes > Rajidae > Leucoraja > Leucoraja erinaceus. The sequence goes on from NC_073387.1 coordinate 20,194,916, forward strand.
CCCTGAGGCAGCAGCGGTAGATGCGTTTGCTCTGGATTGGGGAAATTTTTATTCTATTTATTTCCTACCTTCTGCCTCATCATGCGGGGGCTACGCACAGTACAAATGGACTCTGCTTCAGGTATTTGATAGTACCCGACTGGCCTACACAGCCATGGTTCCCAATACTCCATGACATGGTTGTTGGAACTCCGATGGTATTCCCCAGTGACCCAGAGTTATTAACACCCAGTGTTGGGCATAAGCCACCCATGCCATGAGAAAATCAAACTCCTGGGTTGCAGATGCTGCACAAACCATTTCTGGGACTGGGATTATCATAACAAACCATTGACAACATCTCAGCATCCCTCCGAACATCCACTAAAAAACAGCACTTGTCCAGCATCAAAAAATGGGAGACATTCCGCTTGGATACAGGGACCACCTACTCAACCGCTAGTTACCAACGTACTGGAATCCTTGGGAACCTTCACCACGATGAAGGACTTCAGCTACAGAGCCATCAACACAGCTAGAATTGTCCTGCCTGTCAATTTAAAACCAGCTCCAGGACAACAGGCCATAGGGTCCCACCAGCTGGTGGTCAAACTAATGAAGGGTATTTACAACTCTAACCCCGAGACCAGGGTACACCCATAAATGGGATGTCAGTGTGGTCCTGACATACCTCAGGGGATGGCCACCAGCCAGATCCCTCACCCTGAAACCATCTATGCTCAAAACATTCATGTTGATGGCACTTGTAGCTGCACAGAGGGTCCAGTCACTACACCTATTGCGACTGGACACCATGCTCACAGCTCCAGACCAGATCTCTGTCATTATCCAGGGAATGATCAAACAGATCAGACCAGGAACATCTAATCCAGCCGTGGAATTCCGGGCTTACCCGCCAGAAACACAGTTATGTGCCATGACCCTATTATCCTACATGGACACAACCAAAATATTCGAGGGAGATGAAAAGCCTTGTGGGTCAGTCATAAAAAACCTTATGGTCGGGTGACGAGCCATTTCGAGATGGCTCAAGCAGGTGCTAAAAGCTGCTGGGATAAAAACTAACATGTACAAAGTTCATTCCACCAGGGCAGCATCCACGTCGACGGCTAAAAGAATGGACGTGCCTATAAACCACATCATGGCTACAGCAGGATGGTGGGGGGAAAGACCATTCAGAAATTTTATAATAAGCCGTTGGCAAAACTTGTTTTATTTGCAGGAAAGATTTTACAGACTGCAAATATTTAATTTAAGCCCAGGGGAACAATTTAATTTCTTTGTTGTTATTGTTAAAAAATACCATTGTGTTTTTCTACAAACAGATTCATTGGGTGATTATGATAACACACTTCCTCCCTCAAAGACTTCGGTAGTGATGTAGTAATAACTGTTACACGATTTGAAATCACAGAGCTTTGAAATCTTCACGGAATCACTCACGTGACTCCGAAGTAAAATAGTAAAATTAAACGAGAATTTACCAGTTTGAAGTTTGATCTGTATTTTATGAGGAGTTATGATGAGGGATTACGTGCCCTCCGCTCTCACCCTCAATAATATGGGTCAAATTCATAAACTGATGTCTCCTTATCTTTACTATGTTTACTTCAATAACTGTGTCTATCTGTGATTCCACACCGCTGCTTTGAAGTATGCCACGCATGCGTGCTGAACGGGTTCTTCACATAATCCCTCATCGTTACTCCTCATAAAATACAGATCAAACTTCAAACTGGTAAGTTCTCGTTTAATCTTACTATTTTGTCCAGTTTTGGTCACCCTGCTATAATGGCACCCTGCTATAGGGGCAGGACATTGCCACAGCAGTAGAGCTGCTGTCTTATAGCGCCAGGGACAAGGGTTTAATTGGGTCATGGATACTGTCTGTACGTTATTTGCATGCTCTCCCTGTGACCCCATGGGCTTTCTCTGGGTGCTTCGGTTTCCTCCCACATCCCAAGGACATACAGGTTTACAGGTGAATTGATTCTGAAATCTTTTTATCTCTAGTGTGTAGGATAGTCCTAGTTTGTGGGTGATCATTGGTTGACACAGACTCGGTGCGCAGAAGGTTCTGTTTCCATCCTGTATTTCTAAATTAAACTAAACCAAGCAAGGGTGTCATTAAGCTAGAAAGTTTGCGGTGAAGATTTTTGGAGTCGGGTAAGCTGCTGTGTGGAGTCGAGAGGTGCTGTGTGGTGCCGCAGCCGATGGCCAATGAGTGGAGTCCCCCTCCACCCCCCCCCCCCCTCCCCCCCCCCCCCCCTCTCCCTCTCCCCCCTCCCCCCTCCCCCTCCTCCCCCACACAGCCCCCATTTCCCCCCCCTTCTCCCCCTCCTCCCCACACACACCCCCACGCCCCCCTTAACCCTCCCCATTCCCTCGAAATTTTGGCCAGTTGGAAAACCCCCACAGCCACCACAACCCAGTGACCAATGGTGCCCCCACCACACCACCCCACCCACACCACTCCACAAGCCCCAATCCACCCGACCTCCGCCCCCACACCACCCCATCTCCCCCCCACACCACTCCCCCACCCCTTCACACCACCGCAACCCCCCAATCAGAACAAAACTTGGTGCAAACGCAGCACAGGAGAACTGTGAGTAAGCTGGCGAAAAATCGTAGCGCTATCGCATGCCGTTTTTGTGCAAGCAGGAAGATAAAAAGTTCAGTGCTTTAATTATGTATAGATATGATATGATGTGCGGAGCAAGTTATTTACCCAGAGGGTGGTGGGGGCCTGGAAAGCAGTGCCAAGCCTGGTGGTGGAGGCAGATGCGATAGTGGCATTGAAGAGGCTTTTAGATAAGCACATTGAAGTGCAGGGAATAGAGGGATATGGATCATGCACAGGCAAATGAGATCAGTTCTGGTAGGCATCATGTTTGGCACAAACATTGTGCGCAGTAGGGCCTGTTCCTGTGCTGTACAGTTCTATGTTCTATTACACTACATCCTCCCACATTATAGACTTCCAACCCATTAGATTAAGCACAACCCTTAAAAAAATAATGGAAGGTGAAAGAAATATAAAACAACCAGCAAAAATGACGTTCAATGTGATTGCCATGGGATTATTTTAGGAAGAAAGTTTTCTGTTGTTAAACCAATATGCATATCCTCCCGAAGTCATGCTGAGAATACGTACTGCTTCCAAGGTGACAGATTGTAAAAGCACTTTAAATTAGAGCTCAGATCTAATGAGGTTTAATGCAGAGTGAGATTTCTAACGCGGAACCCCACTGTTTTAAGTCATAGAGTCATAAAGTCACACAGTGTGGAAACAGGCCCTTCGGCCAAACTTGCCCACACCGACCAACATATCCCATCTACACTAGTCCCACCTGTCGGCGTTTGGCCCATATTTCTCGAAACCTGCCCTATGCATGTACCTGTCTAAATGTTTATTAAACATTGTGATAGTACCTGCCTCAACTACCTCCTCTGGGAGCTCCAGAAGACCTACTCCTGTTCCTAATTCTATTCTTCCTATGTTCCAACAACATGTTCCATGCTTCGAGCTACTTTCTACCTGCCATCTGCCAAGAATGCAAAATTAATATTGCCGTCACACCCCTCTTCCTTGTTACACCTGTCATTCTGTCAGCCCAGACTGTAAACAACGTGGTCTTGAGATGGCAACACACCAGTTTAGGAAAAGACACTCAAAAGACAATGCGGGCAAGGTAGGATGCGTTGTAATCCATGGAACAAATCCCTTTGTGAATTTAATATAGGAAAGTGTTCTAATATAAATGTCAACAACAGGGCCACACAGTGGCGCAGCGGTAGAGTTAGTGCCTTAAGGGCCTGTCCCATGAGCATGCGACCTGCATGCGGCAAGCGCGACCAAACCGGAAGCGGGGGCCGCGCGGAGGTCGAGTGATCCCCGTACAGGGCCGGTCCCACCAGCATGCGCCTGCAGGCGGTGAGCGCGACCAAACCGGAAGCGGGGCCAGCGGGAAGTTCGCGTGGGACGTACGGCATCAAGATGCTGCGTACGACATCGAGACGCTGCGCACGCCCGTCAAGGCGGCTGCGCTGAATTTTTGAACATGGTCAGTTTTTCGGAGCCCCGCGCGATGTCGGGACCAGCTCCGCACAACTCCATACGGCTCCGGCGATCGAAGTGGGATCGGCCTTGCGAGGCCGTCCGGCTCAAGCGACCACGTTAGGTTGCGCTTGCCGCATGCAGTCGCATGCTCGTGGGACAGGCCCTTTACAGCGTCAGAGACCCAGATTCACTCCTGAAAATGTGTGCTGTCTGTATGGAGTTTCTCCGTTCTCCCTATGGGTTTTCTCTGGGTGCTCTGGTTTGCCAAGGTCTCCCATGAGGTAGATGGGAATTCAGGTCCACATTCTAGCTGACAAGATCAAGATGATCACAATCAAGTCGTCCACTGTGTACAAGTACAAGATAAAGAGAATAACATTTACTGCAAGATAAAGTCCAGTGAAGTCCGATAAAAGACAGTTTGAGGGTCTTCAATGAGGTAGATGGGAGATTAGGAACGCTTTCTAGTTGTTGATAGGATGGTTCAGTTGCCTAATAACAGCTGGGAAGAAACTGTCCCTGAATCAGGAGGTGCGCATTTTCAAACGCCTGTATGTCGTGCTTAACGGAAGAGGGGCGAAGTGGGAGTGACCGGGTGAGACAGGTCCTTTATTTAGCGGGTGGCCTTGCCAGGGCAGCATGAAGTGTAGATGAAATCAATGGAAGAAGGTTGGTTTTGAAACTCCATACTTTCCAGAATTGTTTGGTCAAATTATCTACAGCACCAGCACACTTTCTACCAACTGCCAATTAGAAAGCAAAAAATATATAATTGCAGGTCCCCAACTAATTTTACGGCATCCTTTGTTCCAGAGCTTTTCTGGATTGCCAAACCAACAGAGGTTACCTGTGAGTAGTCCAACGGTACTGGAACAGTCCGCTTAGACCATCTAGGGGCAGTCGGCCTCGGAAGTCGGCTATGGGAACGGATCTGCCAGCTCCTTCTGGACCCCGCTGCAAGTTCCAGAACCCTGGCCACAGGGGGGCAAATTCGACCCGCCGATCAGATGCCGAAGTCCCGATGAGTTTGAGATTCAGTTGCATCGCCTGGCTGGGGCACCACATCTTTGTGGGAACTTCCGGGGGGGATTTCAAGTGCTATCTTATAATTTGTCCAATTAAAGGAGTTGCCAGAAAATCGTTGATGGACATCTACTGCGTGGAAACAGTGCCTTTGGCCCACCAGCGATCACCCTATACACTAACATTATCCTATACGTTAGGGACAATTTAACCAAAGTCAATGAACCTACAAACCTGTACGTCTTTGGAGTGTGAGAGGCAACCGGAGAACCCATAGAAAACCCATACGGTCACAGGGAGAGCGTACAAACTCTGTAGAGACAACACTGGTAGTCAAGAGTGAACCTGGGTCCTTGGCACTGTAAAGCAGCAGCTGTACCACTGTGCATCCATGCCAGCCCACCCCGTTTCCTCCGGGTGCTCCGGTTCCCTCCCACGTCCCAAAGACATGCGGGTTTACAGGTTATTTGGCTCTTTGTAAATTGCCATAAGGGTGTAGGGAGCGGATGTGAAAGTGGACTAACATAGAAGTGGAATAACATGAAGGGGCGATCGATGGTTGGCCTGGGCTCAGTGGGCTGAATGGCCTGTTTTCATGCTTTCCATGCCAATCGATCAAACAATTGGGAAAAGCTAGGAAATGGGAGTGAAAGTCAATGATTAAATAACTTGCACAAACACAATAGGGCTTAAATAAATAGTGTTTTATTTGTCACATGTGCAACTGCACCGTGAAATTATTTTTGCATATTTTGGCATAATTTCAAAAACTCCAAAGTCCGGCACGCTCGGTCTACTGGAGTGAAGCTGATTTCCTATTTGATGGTAAAGCTTTTCATTGCAGCTCGGTACATGTGACAATAAACTAAACTGAAGTGAATCTAAATTTGAGGCTATTTTCATAAGCATTTGCATTCACATATAAAGCACCTTTATATGCCCCTGACCATCCCTCCAACTAAATGACTTCAGCTGACTTGGATAATAGCTCCTCTTTCAACTTCTCACACTGCCATTGAATTATTGTTGGACGCTCCCTTGGTATCAAGGATTATTTGATTTTGAGGGTTGGGTGTCAGATGAGGCTAATGTCGAAGCTGTTGACTACTTTGTGATACAGTGAACTCCACCGACCACTTACACCAAGCCACTGTGTGTTCCCAAAGCACGTCCTCGCATAATGGACTGTGGCTTCATCCAAGGAGCTTTCATCTCTTGTGATTTGCCTGTGGAAGGCATTAAGCAAAGTACTGCCATTTTGATAAGTACACCGACATAAACACAAAGGTCCTGATCTCTCAGAGATGGCTTCTGCCTCGCCAAGGTTTGAAGCATCAATTCCCTCCCCATTGAAGTCTGAAGCATGAGCAAAGGTCATGAGGCTTATAACTATTTGTAAAATTAAGCTGGTTAATTGATAAGATTCCATCAAACATTCCATTAGGAGGCTTGACTAATTTGTGAATTAACATACGGAAAATCATATGTCATCTGTTGGGCAGCAAATCCCTGCCACTTGCACTGAACGGAGATCCCACGTCCTCCATGCACGCTCTGGTTGCACAACATTTGGGCTTTTTCTCCCGGTTTCCACCTACAATGTCTACACTCTTGGACCAAATCACAGTGATCACCAAGATCACCAAATCTCAGTGAAGGGGCTCCTCTGTCATTCACACACACAGGCTCTCACACACACTCTTTCACACACTCTTACTCTCCCGCTCACACAGTCTAACTCACACTCACACACACTCTCACTCTCACTCACACATTCTCTCACAAACATTTTTTCACACACTGTCACATACACTCTCTCACACACATTCTCTCTCACAAATGCACTCTCTCTCACACACGCACATTCTCTCTCACACATACACCCTCACTCTCTCTCACGCACACACTCTCTCTTTCACACACATACACAAACTCTCTCTCCCTCTCATACACCAACTCTCTCTCATACTCTTTCTCTTACTCTCTCACTCTCACTCTCTCTCTCTCTCTCTCTCAATCTCTCTCTCTCTCTCTCACACTCTCTCTCTCTCACACACTCTCTACTTTCTAGCAACCTCTCTCTCCTCCATTCTCACTCCCTCCCTCCTCTCTTCCTCCCACACCTCTCCTTTCCTCTCTTCTCTCTCCTCCTTTTTTCCCTTCCTCCTCCCTTCCTTCTTCCCTCCCCCCTCCTTCCCTTCCTTCCTTTTTGATCCTCCCCCTTCCTTCCTCCCTCCCTTCCATCTTCCTTCCTTCTACCTCCCTCCCTCCCTCCCTTCCTTCTTCCTTCCTTCTACCCACCCTCTCTCCCTCATTTCCTCCCTTCAATTCCTCCTCCCTCCCTTCTTCCATTTTGACCTTCTGTAAAACTGTGATACCTTGCCCAGTTGTTGGCTGTATTTTATTCCATTAATTGGAGGTCAACACATGAATTAGACTTGAGGTTTCATGAATTTTGGAACATTGTGTCTCATCCTGTTCCAGATCATTATTTAAGCTGAAGCTAATGGCAGGAGATTTCTTGGAAGTGAGTTCCAATCTGCTGCAGAAATACTTGGGAAGAGACATCTGATTCAACGTTCTCCACCAAAAGCATCTTTTTTTCACTTATTCTCAGGCATGACTCAGACCTCTGATTCAAATCTTTTTTAACTACAGTTCAAAATAGCTGGCTAATTGCACTCATTAAAATGGGAAAAAAACAGTGTTATGCATTAAAATTCACATTAAAAATTCACACCATCAGCAGTTCAAAAAACATTATATGGTGAATTAAAGTTAACTATGATATCTGAATTTCTCAGTTCAAGCACTTCTGCTTGTTTTGGTTGCATTTTCATTTACAGTTAGTTTTATCTTAAGACTTACATTTAGTTTTGTTCAACAACACCATCAGTTTGGAATCAACATGGTGACGCAGTGATAGAGTTTCTAACTTACAGTGTCAGAGATCTGTGTTTGATTCTAACTACAGGTGCTGTCTGTACGGAGTTTGCACGTTCTCCCTGTGACAGTGTGGGTTTTCTCTGGGCACTCTGGTTTCCTTCCACACTCCAAAGATGACATGTTTGTAGGTTAATTTGTTTCAGGTAAAATACCCATCACAATATTGAGTGTATTTCAATAGCCAGAGGATATTACCTGTTGCAAATATTTTACTTTCACATGCCAGCTTTATTAGCGTTTGTGGCCACGTTGGAAAGGATGATTTCCAATTAAAGCAATTTATGTAGGAATTGGTTTGATGCTAAAACATCTTTTTGCTTCCCAAAAGAATTTAAAGCGATTTTAGTCTTTGATGTAAGGTGGCATTACACATTTGAGTCTCAATGGAACACTTTCCACCAATTGCATTGGCAATAAACAACGTGACAGGGAACTTTGATTCGCATGATGTCCTTCAAACACTCAGAAGTCCTTTGAAGCCAGTGAAGAACTTGTTCAAGTGCAGAAACTGCAATAATGCCTTTTCCCCACTGATACCAGACTTCTGAATAGTCCTTCCATAGGCTAGGGTTTGATCCTGACAACTGGTGCTGTCTGTATGTAGTTTGTACGTTCTCCTCGTGACTGTGTGGGTTTCCCCAGGTGCTCTGGTCTCCTCCCGCCCTCCAAAGTTAATTTGTAGGTTAATTTGCTTGGCATAATTGTAAATTGTCCCTGCTATGTGTAGGATAGTGTTGGTGTGCGGGGAATGCTGGTTGGTGCGGACTTGGTGAGCCGAAGAGCATGTTTCCGCGCTGTATCTCTAAACTAAACTAAAGTATACATGAATACATGATTAGTGGAGGATTGGATATGGGAGGCGGGAGGAAGAGGAAGCCAAGGGGAGAGGGAGGTGTTGTAGAGATTACCTCAAATTTCAGAATTCTACGTTCATACCGCTGGATTGTAAGCTTCCCAAGTGAAATATGAGGCGGTGTTCCTCCAATTTGTGTGTGGCCTCACTCCAGCAATGGAGGAGACCCAGGATAGAAAGGTCAGTATGGGAATGGGAACGGGAGTTAAAATGGTTGGCAAGTGAGTGATCCAGTAGATCTCAGTGGACCAAGCATTAGTGTTCAGCGAAATGGTTGCCGTGTCTACGCTTGGTCTCGTCAAATTATAGTTTTTATATTATAGAGCAAGTTATTGTAATGCATAGAGCAAGTCAATTAATGTATCATCTCATCTCTGGGATGTGGGAGAAATCTGAAACACACACACACACACACACACACACACACACACACACACACACACACACACACACACACACACACACACACACACACACACACACACACACACACACACACACACACACACACACACACACACACACACACGGACACAACACAGCACAATGAACACACAGCCTTGTAAGTATTTAGAATTCAGACAGAAGGCTGGAGATGAGTCATTCAGTTTATTCGCAACTGAGATTAAGTGTTGTTATTTTAACTGAAACTTTCCATATGGCACATGGCAGCAAAGGGCAAAGTTTAAAGGGATGAATGTACACAGAGTGTTGAGTGCGTGGAACACGCTGCCAGGGGTGGTGGTGAATGCAGATAAAGATGCGGAATGGAGCCGGTTTTGCTTTGCAAGGAGCCTTGTAAGTATTTAGAATTCTCTACCTCAGAAGGCTGGAGATGTTTAGTCATTCAGTTTATTCGCAACTGAGATTAAGTGTTGTTTATTTTAACTGAAACTTTAACTTTAGGGGTGGCACAGTGGCGCAGCGGTACAGTTGCTGCCTCAGAGAGGGCAAAGTTTAAAGGAGATGAGCGGGGCACGTTATTGTACACAGAGTGTTGAGTGCGTGGAACACGCTGCCAGGGGTGGTGGTGAATGCAGATAAAGATGAAGGCAGAGCCACGGAATGGCAACCCAGCCGGCTTGCCTTGCCTGCCAATGAGCTCTTTTGTTTTCCTGGTGTTCAGAGCCAGAAGGAGTCAGACGGAGGGCCGGTAGCAGTCCGGCCACGGGAGGCATTGCACTGCTTCTCCCATCAGTGGAGTGGGCCGCTGGAGACCCTGCAACAGCCTGGGGCTCGGCTGGACCAGGCGCCACTCCAGGAGGCCTGATAACAGCTGAGAGGAATTTGTCCCTGAATCTAGAGGTGTGTGTTTTCACACTTCTCTACCACTTGTCTGATGAGAGAGGGGAAAAGAGGGAGTGACTGGGGTGAGACTAGTTTGTGATTATGCTGGTGGCCTTGCAGAGGCAACGTGAAGTGTAGATGGAGTCAATGGAAGGGAGGTTGGTTTGGGTGATGGTCTGGGCTGAGCCCACAACTCTGCAATTTCTTGCGGTCTTGGATGGAGCTGTTCCCAAACCATGCTGTGATTTTCCAGACAAAAAGCTTTCTCTGGTGCGTCTGTAGAATATTATGTCTGCTGCCTGAGCCGCTGAATTACTCCAACATTTTGTGTCCATACCTCTAGTTTCCTTCTCCCCTGACTCTCAGTCTGAAGAAGGGTCTTGATCCGTAATGACACCTATTCCTTTTCCCCAGAGTCTGAACCGTTGACTTACTTTAGCACCTTGCGGCTCTCTTATACGGGCAAGAGTTGTTCTGTATCCCAGCTCTGTATTTAAGCTCTGTATTTAAGGCACCTATTTAGAGACAATGATTGATTCAATTTCGCATCAATCACTTGAACCATTGAATTCCTCTTCTCTTCAAAACTTAAAGGGTGAGTGAATGCCAAGCATTGCCGCAGCAGAGAATCTATCAAAGACTGGTTAGACAGACACTTGTAATCTTCAGTACAAAACACTTTGTTCACAAAAAGTTGCTGAAAATGCAAACTGCTGGCAGTGTGAGATCTTTGACCTGAACGATTAGGACAAGTAAATGTGCATCTCCTTATTTAATTAGATAGAAGGATTCGGAAAGATTAGGACAGCTTGGTGGGGTAAAATCATTGACAAATCAAATGTGGAAAGGAAAATAGAGAGGAGATGCAAGAAAGTGCAGGTGCGCGAATCTTGAGTAGAATACAGAGTTCTGGGTGATCTCAGTGGGTCAGGAGACAAAAGGAACTACAGATCTTTAATTTAGTTCAGTTGGTTGCCACGTGTATCGAGGTACAGTGAAGAGCTTTTTGTTGCGAGCTATCCAGTCGGCGGAAAGGCAATACACGATTACAAACAAGCCGTCCACAGTGTCTAGAGTCAAGAGTGTTTTATTGTTATATGTCCCAGATAGAACAATGAAATTCTTACTTGCAGTAGCACAACAGAATACGTAAACATAGTACTCTGTAAACAATATAATACGCCTGCGCTCCAAGGAGATGGTGCCTGGCTGTGACGACATGTTGCAAGCAGTGTACTGTACAGATACATGTTAAAGGGAATTACGTTTAGTGCAAGGTACAATCCAGTAAAGTGCAATTGAAGATATTCCGCGGGTTTCCAGTGGGTTAGGTAGAATTTGAAGACTGCTCTCTAGTTATCGATAGGTTGGTTCGTTTGCCTGATAACAGCTGGGAAGAAAATGTCCCTGAATCTGGAGGTGCCCATTTTCACACTTCTTTACCTGTTGTCTGATGGGAGAGGGGAGAAGAGTGAGTGACCAGGGTCAGACTGGTCCTTGATTATGATGGTGGCCTTGCTGAGGCAGTGTGGTGTAGAAAGAATCAATGGAAGAGAGGATGGTTTGTGCGATGGTCTGGGCTGCACCCACAATTCTCTGCAATTTCTTGTGGTCATGGAGGGGGGTCTCTAGGGGGTGGGGGGGGCGGGTTGATTGGCAGATGGTTAGGCAAAAGCCAGAGATGAAAAGACAAAATGTGTGAGATAAGGGCTGAAGAGATAAGAAATGTCTAGCCAGAGGAAGGAATATAGAGAGGAAACGGATAATTGGGTGTGCATGCAAGTGGGGCACAGGGAAGAGAGGAAAAGGGGCAATGGGGAGAGAAAGCAGAGGGGGATGTTTTTGGAGGTTAGTTCCTAAAGGATAATTTTAACATGTCAGTGGTATGCTGATTTCTCTAGTTCGGTTTAGTTTAGTTTTGTTTTGTTTTGTTTTGTTTTGTTTTGTTTCTTTTCTTTTCGAGATGCAGCGTGGAAACAGGCGCTTTGGGCCTACCGATTCTGTGACAACCATCAATCTCCATACACAAGCACTATGCTATACACTTGGGACAGTTTGCCATTTGTACCAAAGCCAATTAACATACAAACCTACACGTCTTTGGAAAGTAGGAGGAAACCAGAGCACCTGGAGAAAACCCACGCGGTCACAGAATGTACAAACTCTGTACAGACAGCACCCATAGTCATGATTGAACCTGGGTCTCTGGCGGTGTAAGTAGCAACTCGACCACTCTGCTTTTTCACACAAAGGATGGTGAATGTATGGAACGAGCTGCCAGAGGAGGTAGTTGAGGCAGGGACAATTGCAAAGTTTAATAAACAATTAGACAGATTTGTGGATAGGACAGGTTTAGAGGGATATGGGCCAAACACAGGCAGGTGGGACTCGTGTAGATGGGTTATGTTGAGCAGTGTGGGCAAGTTGGGCCGAAGGGCCTGTTTCCATGGTTTATGACTATAACTATGCTGGAATCTGGCATAGAAGACAAAATACTGAAGTAGCTCAGCATGTCAGACAGTATCTCTGAAGGATGTGGATCAGTTTCATATGTCTCCAGTAATTCTAACAAACATCTCCAGACAGCACAAACACCACAGAAAGCAAGCTGTCAGGTTACATCACAGCTTGGTTTGGGAACAGCTCTGCCCAAGACTGCAAGAAATTCCAGAGAGTTGTAGATGTAGCCCAGTACATCACACAGACCAGACTTAGCCCCATCTGCAGTTCATGCGGTCTCGGAAAAGCAACCAACATGATCAAAGACTTGTCCTTCTTCCCCCTGCTCCTATTCAGCAGAACGTACAGAAACTTGAATGTGCGCACCACCAGACTTAGGAACAGCTACTTCCCCTCTGTTATCAGGTTTCTGAACAGTCCCTCCATAAGCTAGGTCCAGTTCACCTCTACCCCATTGTGGACATTGGACTTTGTCTGTGGAACTGGTGCGCTACATTGCTGAGAACTGTATTCTGCACTCTGTATTTAGTTTCATTTAGTTTAGTTTAGAGAAACAGCGTGAATACTGGCCCTTCGGCCCACCAAGTCCGCATTGATCAGCAATCCCCGCACATTAAGATTTTTAATTTTACCAGGCCAATTAATCTACAAACCTAGATGTCTTTGGAGAGTGGGAGGAAACCAGAGCTCCCGGGGAAAACCCACTTAGGTCACAAAAACAACAAACAAACTCTGTCCAGACAAGTACCCATAGTTAGGATTGAACCCGGGTCTCTGGCACTAGAAGGCAGCAACTACTACTGTGCCTCTCTGCCATCCTTATCTTTCTCTATTTTTTTTTATTTTATTTAAAACTACAGCTACAATATATTATGCTTTAGGATAGTTTTGTAGAAATAACATCATTAAGCACATTTCTGTGACAGAACATTCTGAATATATTTTCATACTTGCAAATTATCTGCAATTTATGCCAAGCTGAATGGCTCAGGTTCACAGAAAATAATTTCTCCCTGTAATTCTGTGCCTCAAAATTTATGGAATCCCAGTGATCTGATTCTAAAAAGATTATTATTTGAGATCAGTTCTCTGCCCAATTGTTAAATCGATATTGATTTGCTTCTCCTTATTGGAGACAATCTGATAAAGTGGATGTGTTTATCTGTGTATTCAACCCAATTATACAGCACCATCCTAGACACTTAATACCCAGAGGATGGACAAATTTACTTGTTGCAAATATTTTACTTCCACGTGCCAGTTTTATTAGCGTTTGTGGCCACCATAGAAAGGTTAAATTCCAATTAAAGCAATTTATGTAGGAACTGATTTCATGCTAAAACATCTTTTTGGTTCCCAAAAGAATTTAAAGCGATTTTAGTCTTTGATGTAAGGTGGCATTACACATTTGAGTCTCAGTGGAACACTTTCCACCAATTGCATTGATAATAAACAACGTGACAGGGAACTTTGATTCACATGATGTCCTTCAAACACACAGAAGTCCTTTGATGCCAGTGAAGAACTTGTTCAAGTGTAGGAACTGCAATAATGCCTATTCCCCCACTGATAATGTAAATAACTCGTTCTAAGCTTATCTCCAGTCTAGTTTCAGTCAAAAATCACTGAATCAAGCACTTGCGCATCTAAACTTTATTTTGACGAAACACAATTACAGTTCCAACTACTGTACCTAACCTCCGCGGGTTTGATCCCCGTATCTGCCTGATCAAGCCATCTTGGCCTCGCTCAAACAGAGACACTACAGAAGGTCACGCAGTTCTAAGTGCTCTCTCAGAAGATCGACACAGGACCTTGTGACAGCGGACTTTTATAGGTCCCCGGACCTTGAGGGGCCGAACCACATGGGGGTTGTCCCTTTACAATCCAATTACAGATATTGATTAACCCCATACATGACAGACATTTCCCCATACATTGTGGCTAATACATTGTATTCAAACAGTGTTTCTCAGAGGAAACAAACATCGCAACATGTGCCCTGATATGCAAGAAAACCAGACAAGTCTCAATACTTAATTCAATCAACATCCAGCAAAGTAAAGCCTTGCAACATTATTTACAATGGTTTTGTCTGGTTTGCATTCATCCAATCCATTCTATGCTTTTTGCACCTAATTGTCAGGGTCTGCAGATGTTCCCAATCTCTTCTTGCAGCTCTAATCAAACTGGCACAATTCTGCAGCTTTTCCCATTTCTACAGAAAGCACTTTTAAATTGATCAAATGGCCTAGCAGCTCCTAAGCCTTTACTCAATTTTAGGGTCCTAGCCTCTCCAATTTGGCCAGGATTAACAACAACAGACTTGTGAACAGTCCTTCCATAAGCTAGGGTTTGATCCTGATAACTGGTGCTGTCTGTATGGAGTTTGTATGTTCTCCTTGTGACCATGTGCGTTTTCCCCGGGTGCTTCGGTTTCCTCACACACTCTAAAGATTAATATATGGCGACTCGTGCATGAGTGAGCTATGGTCATAAAGTCTTACTGTGTGGAAACAGGACGTTTGACCCAACCTGCCCACACTGACTAACATGTACCTTCTACACTAGCTAAGAATAGGTGGTGCCATGAGTTAATGAAATGCTAATTACCCCAGGAGGAAGATAGGATTGCTAAAACAAAAACATGGAATGTTTTTCCAAAGTGTTAGACGTACAGTAACTGGAGAATTAACAGAATTAATATCCCTTTGATTTGCTCAAAAATAAGTGAGGACACAAGGTATCAGTTCCAAAATGTGTAGGATGGAACTGTAGATGCTGGTAATAACGAAGATAAATTCATAAGTAATAGGAGCAGAGTTAGCTCATTCCACCCATCAAATCTATTCTACCATTCAATAATGGTTGATTTATTTTTCCCACTCAATCATATTCATCTGCCTTCTTCCCATAACCCTGACACACTTACTTATCACAAATCTATCAATCTCCCCCTAAACATTTTCCATTGACTTGGTCTCCGCTTTATTCTGTGGCAATGAATTCCATAGATTCAATACCCTCTGTCTAAAGAAATTCCTTCTCATCTCCTTTGTAGAGGTACATCCTTATATTCTGAGGCTGTGCCCGCGGGTTCTAGACTCTCCCACTAGTGGAAACATCTTCCCCACATCTAATCTATCCAGGCCTATCACTATTCGGTAAATTTCGATGAGGTACACCTTCATCCCTGTGACACAAAATGCTGGTGTAATACAGCGGATGTGAAGTGTTTGGTAAGAGCATGTTACCCTGTTCATAAGTTCATGTCATAAGAGCAGAATTAAGCCATTCGGCCCATTGAATCTACTCTACTATTCAATCATGGCTGATCAATCTTTCCCTCTCAACCACATTCTCCTGCCTTTTCCCCCTAACCCTTGACACCCTTACTAATCGAAAACCTGTCAATCTCTGCATTATAAATACCCAATGATGGCCTCCACAGCCTTCCGTGGCAATGAATTGCACCTTTTTTGTTTACAAATGAAGAGTCATCTTATGGCAATATTTTAAATATAATTAATTATTAAAATTCATAATCTGCCATGGTAGAATTAAAACAAAGACACAAAGGGAATTTAGAGATACCGCAGGGAAACAGGGCCTTCAGCCTACCGAGTCCGGGCTGACTATTGATCACCCGTTCACACTAGTTCTATATTACCCACTTTCTCATCCACTCTCTGCATCCCATGGACAGAGGGGCAATTAACCTACAAACCTACATGTCTTTGGGATGTGGGAGGAGACCTGAGCACCCGGAAAAAGCCCACAAGGTTACAAGGAAAACTTTGCATAAACAGGATAATAAACAACATTTAAAAAGTTAAATATATAGAAACAAACATTGGATATAGTGCAACAACAAAAACAATGCCCTGAAGTCCCTACCGCAATCAAGGCAGTTCATAGTTTGGAGTTTAGTTGGAGTTCTTAGTTCATAGCCTAATGGTTGTAGGGAAGAAACCGCTTAACCTACATGTTCTCAGTAGTATCTGACAATGCCAAATTAACTGAAATTCCTCTTACTTGTAAAGTCTGTTATAAGGTATATTGGCATTTGAAGGTGGTGGAGGCAGGTTCGTTTTTATCATTTAAAAATAAATTGGACAGTTATATGGACGAGAAAGGAATGGAGGGTTATGGTCTGAGGGCAGGTATATGGGACTAGGGGAGAATACGTGCTTGGCACGGACTAGAAGGGTCGAGATGGCCTGTTTCCGTGCTGTAATTGTTATATGGTTATATGATTATATGGTTATTTAAAGCAAGTAGACTTGTTTAGTTCAGTTTAGTTTAGTTCACTTCAGTTTAGTTCAGAGGTACAGAGTGGAAATAGGTCTTTTAGCCCACGGGTCCACACTGACCAACTATTTCCCTTTTTTCCCGCGAGGGGCAATTTACAGAGGCTAATTAACGTACAAACCTGCACGTCTTTGTAATGTGGGAGGAAACCGGAGCACATGGAGAAAACCCACAGGATCATAGGGAGAACATGCAAATTCCATAGACAGCACCCATTGTGAGACAGCAATTCTATCGCTGTGCCACTTTGCCGTCCCATAATGTTTACACATCATTAATAAATAAAAAGTGCTCAGATCTGTCAATAACACAAGGAATGAAGCAATAATTAAAGATTTTTTTCAAAACAGACTGTAAATATAAAGATCCAAATTAAACCCAGTCCCAATGATATCTGTCAGTGGAACAGGAAGACAGCTGTTCCCTAACAAACAGCTTGTAGCACACCAGTATAAAAAGAGACTATACTCTGCCTGTAGGCCAAGCAATCTGTCACTACAATTCAATGGTCCATTAGTCATGGGAGTGTTTCATCGCTGTTTCAAGTTATGCATAGGAAGGAGCTGCAGATGCTAGTTTAAACTGAAGATGGACACAAAAAGCTTGAGTAACTCAGCCGGATAGGCAGCATCTCTGGAGATTAGGAATGGGTGACGTTTAGGGCCTCCACCTGAAACGTCACCCATTCCATCTCTCCAGAGATGTTGCCTGTCTCGCTGAGTTACTCCAGGTTTTTGTGTTCAAAGGTATGCATGTTCTCTTACAGTAGTTGTCACTTTGCCAATTCCAAATTAACTGAAATTCCTCTGTCTTGTAAAGACTGCCATAAGGCATATTAACATTTCATTCAAATAGATAGAAACAAAATGATAGAAACAGAAACAATACACACAAAATACTGGAGTAACTCAGCAGGTGAGAGAGCATCTCTGGAGAAAAGGAATAGCAACGTCTCAGTTTGAGACCAAGTATGCTTGTTCAGTTTAGTTTACCACCATTTGTTTAAACTCTAGTATTACAGTGGTTAGTTTACTGAATTTTAGATTATGGGACCTCATTGAAACTTACTGAATAATATAAGGCCTGGATAGAGTGAATGTGGAGAGGATGGTTCCACGAGTGGGAGAGTCTTGGACCAGAGGGCGTGGCCTCAGAATAAAAGGACGTACCTTTAGAAAGGAGAAATCTCTAATTTCTTTAGTCAGAGGATGGTGAATCTGTGGAATTCATTGCCACAGACTGCGATGCAGGCCAAGTCATAGGGTATACTTAAGGTGGAAATTGACTGATTCTTGATTAGTAAGGGTGTCAGAGTTATGGGAAAAGACATCAGTATAGGGTTGAGAGGGAGAGATTAATTAGCCATGATGTCATGCGGAGTGGAATTGAGGGGCAACAAATGCATTTAGCATCTGCTCCTGGAAGAGCGACATAACAAATGATATTGAATAAACATGTATTGCATTTTACAGGGGGGTTTAGCTATTTTAAACAGGTAGTTGTTTAGACAGTGACAGCATGGAAGTAGGTTCTTCAATCTACCATGGTTCCACACAGACCAATAGCGCCTCCCAGATGGTAGGAGGGTAAACAGTACACACTAGGGAGAATTTACTGAAGCCCTTTAACCTACAAACTTGCTTTGCACGTCTTTGGAAACCGATGGAACCCGAGATGCGTAAACCATTTTCACCACCCAGGGACAAAGCCTTACAAGACTGCGCAGTTGCCATACCACCCGTAGACAAGATCAAACCCGGGTCTCTGGCACTGTAAGGCAGCAACCCTACCGTTGCGCCACTGTACCAGATAACACGTTTCTGCTTCACCAAGAGTCAAGAGTGTTTTACTGTCATAAATGGAACAATTAAATTATTACTTGCAGCAGCACAACTGATATGTAAATATTGTACTCAGAAAACACTATAGTTTAAAGATACGGTGTGAAAACAGACCCTTTAGCCTACCGAATCCACGCTGGCCATTTATCAGGCCTGTTTGTTGTATTAGTTCTATACTTTATCCCTCTTACTCATTCACTCTGTTCACATTCGGGTCCAATTTACAGATCACCCCAATTAACCTACAAACCTAGGGACAATTCTTTCGGATGTGTACAAACCTGCACGTCTTTGGCAGTTGCACCCCGAGATAAACCACGTTTCACAGGGTCTGTACAAACTGCGTATAGATCTCCTCCCGGTATGCCTACTTCAAAAAAGTTCTCTGGCACTGACGGCAGCAACCCTCCGAGACCCTCTGTACCACTGCTCATCTTCTGTGATTCCTACTGCTCTACGGCCGGCCCTGCTTTGTTCTGGCCTTTTCTTACCTCAAGTTCCCTCCCCTCTACTCTCAGTCTGAAACATAGAAAATAGGTGCAGGAGTAGGCCATTCGGCCCTTCGAGCCTGCACCGCCATTTAACATGATCATGGCTGATCAGGATCCCGACCCAAAAGGTCACCCATCCTTTTTCTCCAGAGATGCTGCCTGATCCGATTCACATATTGACCTTTCTATGCTCGGCCTCCTCCATTATTAAAGTGAGGCCACACATCAATTGGAGGAAGAGCACCATATTTTGCTTGAGCAGCATATAACCCACCGGAAGGTATATTGTTTTCTTTAATTTCAAGTAGCCCTTGCATTCCCTCTCTCCCAGTCTCTCTCCCAGCCTAGTCATCTTGCTAGTTTCACTGTATGTATCCCTTCGTTATCACCTTTTCCACAACCAACAGTGGACCATTGTGGACTTCACCGTTCTTTGGTGATCGGTGCCGGCTCTGATTTGTTCTGTACCTTTTCACACCTCTAGTTGCCCTCTCCCCTCAGTCAAAAGAAGGGTACAGAAGTTAGAAGGTCAGGATGTTGCCATGACTCGAGGGCCTTAACTATAGGGAGAGGTTGAGCAGGCTAAGACTCTATTCCTTGAAGCACACAAGAATGAGGGGTGATCTTATAGAGGTGTACAAAATCATGAGAGGAATAGATCGGGTAGATGCACCAAATTGTTTGCCCAGTGTAGGGGAATCAAGAATCAGAGGACATAAGGTGTCCTCTATAGGGTGCATGAGGAGAGAAAGATTTAATAGGAACCTGAGGGGTAACTTTTTCACACAAAAGGGTAGTGGGCATATGGAACGAGCTGCCACAGGAGTTAGTTGAGGCAGGCACTATTGCAACATTTAAGAAACATTTTGCAGATACATTGATAGGACAGGTTTAGAGAGAGATATGCCAAATGCAGAGATATGCCAAATGGGGATAGTGTAGATGGGACGTATGGGCAAGTTGGGATGAAGGGCCTGTTTCCACGCTGTAAGACTGTATGACTCCATAAGGATCTCGACCCGAAATGTCACCTATTCCTTTTCTCCAGAGATGGTACCTGACCCCACTGAGTTACTCCAGCATTTCGTGTCTAGCTACTGAGAATGCCTGTGTCCATCGGTCATCATTGCTGAAGTGGGCATAGTCAAGAAACATGGTATGTCTGTGCAGAGCTTGTCCAGCCACAATAGCTGCAATCCTCCATCTCCACAAGCTTTTCAAAACCCACTTGCTTTAAAGGTGGTCAAGTTGCTATAGAAACCGCCCTGAGACGTGAATGGGATGGTTTCCATAACAACAGGGCTGAAATCGTCAAACCACTTGAGGGAACCAGCACTCCAAAATAAATGAATTTTAGGGACAATCTTAATAGCAAATTATCGGAAGATGTGTAAGTATTTTACTCCATGCTCAGCATTTGTGGTCAGTATTAGTTCCAAGTTAATTGCTACAATTACAATCTGTGCTTTATAAGGTCCCACCACTATATCAACTAATGTGCCATTCCATCTGAGGCGCTCAGAAAACAGCAGCAGCAATTTTACGCCGTATTATAAAATAGAATAGAATAGAATAGAATAGAATACAATAGAATAGAATAGAATAGAATGCAATTCATTCTCATTCAAATCTAGGTTTGAACGAAATATAATTTCTACAGTTTTTTACATTACAAAACAATCCAAGACCCACACTTAACACAGTTTACATAAACATCCATCACAGTGAGTCTCCAACATCTCCTCACTGTGATGGAAGGCAAAGTCTTTATCTCTTCCCTTTGTCCCTTCTCCCATGGTCCAGCAGTCCAACTGCAGTGTTGAGGCGAACTGGGGCTCCGATGTTAAAGCCCCCGGTGGGCGATGGTAAGTCCTGAGGCCGTTTAAGCCACACTGTGCGATGTTAGGCCCCGGCTCCATGTCCTTAAACCCGCGGTTTCAGCGGGAGAAGTTGCCGTTGCGGAGCTCGGAAAAGTGGTCTCCCAACAGAGACCTGCGAGCATTTGATGTTCTTGTCCACCGGTTCTGCGGCCGGTGCCTCCGAACTCCAAAAGTCGGGTCGCAGCCGCGCGCCACCACAGCTCTTCCCGCTCCGAAGTTGGCCAGCTCTGCGATGTCAGTTCTGCAGGCTCTGCAGCTGGAGCCCTCAGGTTAGACCCGGCTGGAGGTCGCCGCCGGCTCCACGATGTTAGGCCCAACGACATCCGAGACCCGATAGGGAATAGTCGAGTCTCCGCACAGGGAAGAGATTTAAAACGGTTTCCCCCACAGCCCCCCCACCACCCCCCACATATACACAGCTAAAAAAAAATAATAAAAACTAATTCAAGAGATACATTTAACAAGACAAAAATAAAAAAAGACAGACGACTGTAGTCGAGCCGCTGCCGTTAGCACCGCCACTGTACACTGTAAATAAAACAGCGCTTGGCATTTTCACAACTGTCAGATCGTGCACGAAAACATCTACATGCTTTATCTTTGTGCATCGTTAATTTAGAGATGCAGCATGGAAACAGACTCTTTAGCCCATCGATTCCGTGACAACCAGCAATCGCCGCACAAGAACGCTATCCTACACACACCAGGGGCAATTTATAATTTTTTACCAAAGCCAATTAACCTACAGTCCTAGGTCTATGGAGTGTGGGAGGAAGCCGGAGGACCCGGAAAAAACACACACAGATCAACAGGAGAATATAGAAACTCTGCACAGACAGCACCCATAGTCATGATCGAACCTGGGTCTCTGGCACTATAAGGCAGCAACTCTACCACTGCGCCACCGTGCCACCTAATTTATTTGAGCTTGAATATTTGCCTGGATGGAGTGATGCTACTTTCCTCTCATTATGGGGTCCACAGTATCCACTTCAGCCATTGCAAAGAGAGTTGTAGATGTAGCCCAGTCCACAACACAGACCAGACTTCCCTCCATTGAATCCATCTATACTTCATGCTGCCTAGGAAATGCAGCCAACAAAATTAAAGACTCGACCCACCTCGGTCATGCTTTCTTCTCCTTGCTCCCTTCCAACAGAAGCTTGAAAGTGTGCACCACCCGACTCAGGAACTCTCCTCTGCCATCAGGCTTATGAACAGTCCCGCCATAAGCTAGGGTGCTGTCGGATTCATCTTTACCCCACTATGGACATTGGACTTTACCAATGGAACTGGTTCACTACAATGCTGAGAACAATATCCAACACTCTATTTTACAAAGATAGACACAAAATGCTGGAGTAACTCAACGGGGGAGGTAGCATCTCTGGATAGAAGGAATGGGTGACGTTTCGGGTCGAAGCCCTTGTTCAGACTCTGTATTTTCCCCTTTGCTTTACCTATTGTACTTGAGTTTGTCTTGATTGCGTTTATGTATGGTATATGTGATCTGTTTGGATTATATTCTGCACTCTGCATCTTCCCCTTTGCTTAACCTATTGTACTTGTTTGACTTGATTGTATTTATGCATAGTTTGATCTAACTTGAATGGATCACATGCAAAACAAAGCTTTTCACTGTACCTCAATGCACATGACAATAAAAAACCTAATCCTCAACCTAAAAACCTTACATTCTGACATATTCATTCCAGACATTGTGGTGCATTTGCAGTTAGTCATTTAGAAGAATAATAACAATAAATTGGGGGCGGGGGGGGGTAAAATTGAAATTAACATTTTACA
Organism: Leucoraja erinaceus; assembly: GCF_028641065.1. Taxonomy (NCBI): domain Eukaryota; kingdom Metazoa; phylum Chordata; class Chondrichthyes; order Rajiformes; family Rajidae; genus Leucoraja; species Leucoraja erinaceus. The sequence continues at coordinate 20,217,877 of NC_073387.1, forward strand.
GAACGAGTAACAAAAAGTGGGAACAGCAGAGAGTGTGGACGAGGAGCCCAGTCCAACGTGCAAACAAACCCCCAAGCCATCGACTCCATCAACGCAGAGATGTGTGGACGAAAGGAGACCCATCTCCTGGTCGAAACGAGCAAACCGGAGAAAACCCCCGTGGCCATCGATTCTCCATCAGACAGATTATTTTTGTCATTGTCATGTAGAGAGTACAGCACGGAAAGGCATTTAGCATCTCCCTTGAAGAGAAACTATAGCAAACGATTTGAAGAAAAAAAAGTGTCCGGGTGGGGGGGGGGGGGGGGGGGGGGGGGTGGTGATTGTCACAAATTCTGTACCTCGACAGCATTCCGTAATCAGGATCAAACCTTGGTCTTGATCAAACCTGACGCTGTATGGCAGCAAATCTACCGCTGCTCCACTGTGCTTCCCTAACACTTCATGCTGGCTCAGGAAAGCAGCCCAACATAGTCAATCTGCTGGATTGTACCAAAGATTGACACAAATTATTGGAGTAACTCAGCGGGTCAGGCAACATCTCTGGAGAAAATGGATTGTTTAGTTTAGTTTATTCTTGTCACATGTACCGAGGTACAGTGAAAAGCTTTTCTGTTGCATGCTATCTAGTCAGTGAAAGAACTATACAAGATGTGACGTTTCGGGTCAGGTCCCTTCAAAATGGATAAGTGACATTTCAGGTCGGGATTTGAAACGTAACATTTTCTCCAGAGATGCTGGCTGACCCTTTGAGTTATTCCAGCATTCAGTGTCTATCTTTGGTTCATAAGTTAAGTTCATAAGTTATAGGAGCAGAATTAGGCCACTCAGCCCATCAAGTCTACTCCGCTATTCAATCATGGCTGATCTATCTTTCCCTCTTAACCCCGTTCTCCTGCATTCTCCTCATAAACCCTGACACCCTTACTAATCAAAAATGTATCAAGATCCAACTTTAAAATATCCATTGACTATCATCTGCAGTTCTACTACCTGGTATTAGAAAATAATAGGTAGTAGGGATGCTAACCAAGAGCAGCTTCTTCTGGACTATCAGTCTCTTTGATGGACTTTTCATATGCTACGGATGTGGTCCCGATCTTCCAATCTACCTAGTTGCGGACCTTGTACTTTTTTTAAATTAACCTTCTCTGTAGCTGTAACACTATATTCTTATCAATAACACATGCCTGTGCATAAGAGACCCTAGTCAATATCTATATTACTAAAAGTCTGTTCTTGACCCATTTTGGCTTTCTGTGCTACGATTTCCTAGAGTATGCTGCCGCCTACGGCGGTCATTTTTGGCAGCCTCGCTCAGCGCCCCCCTCCGCCACATGTGTGCCGAGGATTTTTCCCGTCAGTGAAAATTGACAGAGATTTTAATGTTTTTACAAAATTCCCCATTCTCTCTGCTGCCTCTGCTGGAGGGAGGGGGAGGGAGTATAAAACCAGGGAGTGGTGTGCCTCAATCAGTCTCTGCAAGTGGTGTGCCTCAATCAGAGCTCTGAATGACACTTACAAATGTCTACAGCACTGTGAGTACCCTTAATTTGGTTTGAAAATGAAAATAAAGGTTAAAAAGCACTGCCTGCAAATGGTTGTTTGGGTTTGCGTTGAAGTAAAAAGGCACTCTCTCTAACCCCCTAACCCTCCCCTCCTCTCTCCCCACCTCTCTCTCTGTCTCCCTATCCCTCTCTCTTTCTCTTTCTCTCCCCTCTCCTCTCCCCCCCTCTCCTCTCCCCCCTCTCATCTCCCCTCCTCTCTCTCCCCCCCTTCTCCTCCCCCCCTCTCTCCTCCCCCCCCCCCTCCTCTCCTCTCCCCCCTCTCCTCTCCCCCCTCTCCCTCTCCCCCCTCTCCTCCTCCCCCTCTCCTCCTCCCCTCTCTCCTCTCCCCCCCCCTCCCCCCCCCCCCCCCCCTCCTCCCCCCTCCCCTCTCCTCCCCCCCCTTCCCTCACTCCCCCCCCTTCCCTCTCCTCTCCCCCCCCTCTCTCCCCTCCCTCCCACTCTCCTCCCCCCTCTCCTCCCCCTCTCAGCTCCCTCTCCCCTCTCCCCCTCCTCTCCTCCCCCCTCCCTCTCTCCCCTCCTCTCCTCCCCCCCTCTCTCTCTCTCTCTCCCTCTCTCTCTGTAGTGGTGACCCCGACAAACCTTCCTCTCTCTCCCCTCTCTCTCTCCCCTCCTCCCTCCCATTAGCGTGAGCCGGGGGGGGGGGGGGAGTGGGGTAGTTAGTGTGTGACGCTGCATGCCGCCTCCCCCCCCACAACCGCACGTTGGGGGAACAGACCCAACGGGTCTGCACTTGATCTAGTCTGATTATAAAAAATCTCCTACTATTTTGGTTCTTTTGCAGCATTCCTCGCCTCAGTACCTCTGCCAATGGGAAATATGTCTCTGCATATCTTTAATGAGTTTAATTACCTCTATCCATTCTCCTTACAATTGCCTCTGCCCCAAAGAGACCAGCACGGTGGCACAGCAGTAGAGTTGCTGCCTTATAGCATGATAGACACAAGTTTGATCCTGACTACGGGTGCTGTCTGTATGGAGTTCGTACTTTCTCCCTGTGACCACATGGGTTTTCTTTGGGTGCTCTGGATGCACACTCCAAAGACAGTTTGTAAGTCATTTGGCTTCGGTAAAGATTGTAAATTGTACTTAGTGTGTAGAATAGCGCTAGTGTATGGGGATCGCTTTTGGATAGGCACATGGATACGGGTTGTGTGCAAGTAGATAAGTCGTGGTCTTGGCATCATGTTCGGCACAGCCACTGTGGGCTGAAGGGCCTGTTCTTGTGCTGTACTTTAGACTTTACTTCAGATTTCAGAGGTACAGCATTGAAACAATCCCTTCGGCCCACCTAGTCCATGCTGACCACCAATCACCCCGTACACCAGCACTATCCTACACACTAGGGACAATTTACAATTTACACACCAATTAACCTACAAACCTGCACGTCTTTGGCGTGTGGGAGGAAACCGGAGCACCCGGAGAAAACCACGGAGAGATTGTATAAACTTCGTACAGACAGCACAAGTAGCCAGGATCAAACCTGTGTCTCTGACACTTCAAGGAAGCACCTCTACTGCCACAATGTTGATTTCAAACTGATTATCTTGCTGAACAAAACTACATTTAAATCGTAAGATAAAACTGACTGTAAGTGAAAATACAAGCAAATTAAGTAGAAATGCTTGAACTGGGAAATTCAGATATAATAGTTTCATTCACCATGTAATGTTTTTTGAACTGTGAATTTTTAATGTGAACTTTAATGCATAACACTATTTTTTTTTTCCAGAGCACCTGGGGAAAACCCACGCAGACACAGGGAGAATGTACAAACTCTGTACAGACAGCACCCGTACTCAGTATTAACCCGGGTCTCTGGCACTGTAAGGCAGCAACTCTTGCAACCAATGCAACTTTTAGTCAACCAGGGAATAAGGTGTGTGAAGATCAAGACTCTACCAAGATAATATAACAAACCTGCACGCTTTAGCAATATGGGTGGAATCCGGAGCACCCGGAGAAAACCCACACGATCACAGGGAGAATGTACAAACTCCGCACACTAATGTACTGCAGCACCACAGTTTTTTATGTACTATGTTCTATGTTCTATGTTCTATTTTCATTGCCTGGCATTGAGAATGGCATCATGACACTCATCATTTATCAACCCATACTTGAATGTTGTTCATGTGCATTCTTTGAAGTTGTTAACTGATTTAATTGTGGTTCAACCATCAGGGAACATCTTTGTCTTTAATACAAAATGGAAAATCATTAGTGAAAAGACTGTTTGTTTTTGGACCTGAAACTCTTTTCTGAGGAAATTCTGTTATGATGTCCCGAGTCTGAAATGACTTACATAACTTGCTCCTAAGTGCCATCTACTGGATAAAGTTTGCATCTACACGGTTACTTTTTTTTGTTCTTTTATCAAGAAAATAGCGTGGAAACAGGCCTATCACCCACTCACACCATGCCGAACAACTACACTAGTTCCCAGTTGTTATCCCAGTTTTGCATCCAACACACATACAGAAATGTCTTTCTGCTGGCTGGTTAGCATATATCAAAAGCTTTTCACTGTACCTCGATACATGTGATAAGAAACTAAACTCAAACAGTGGCAATTTTTTAAAGAAACCTATTAATCTTGATCTGCAAGCCCCCCCCCCCCCCCCCCCCCACCTCAGCCCCTGCAGCCCCGCTTTCAGTCTGAAGAAGGGTCCCAAACCCAAAACGCCACCCAACCTTTTTCTACAGTGATGCTGCCTGACCTGCTGAATTACTCCAGCACTTTGTGTCTATCTTTGATATATACCAACATCTGCAGTTCCTTCCTACAAACCCTACAGATCTGGGTACCTTTGGAATGTGGGAGGAAACCAGAGCACCTGCAGAAAACCCATGCGGTCACAGGGAGAATGTACAAACTCCATACAGGCACAACCGAACCCGGTGCTCTAGCACTGTGATGCAGCAACACTACTGCTGCACCACTGTGCCACTCAGAGTTTTGATCCAGCCAGGAATCAAACCTAGAATTTTCTGTTCTGTAGTCAAATATGTCATCTTTTGTGTCGTTGGCCCGATAATGGTTAATGTATACAGGCAAAACTTTAAACTCAATTTATAGAATGATAGTCATACAACACAGAAACAGGCCCTTTGGCCCAACCCGTCTATGCCCACCTAGATGACCTGTCTAATCTTGTCCTGGGTGATGGTGACTGTGCTGAAGAGATACCAATCGTTCAATGGTTCAATGGTGCTTTATTTGTCACACATGCAAATGCACAGTGAAATTATTTTTGCTTATATTACACAGGCAGGCACCGCCATTTTTGGTCCAAGAAGTCCAAAGTCCGAGGTAGACACAAAATGCTGGAGTAACTCAGTGGCTGAGGCAGCATCTATGGAGAGAAGGAATAGGTGACATTCTTCAGACCAATTCCAAAGTCCAAGTCCAAAGTCCGGTCGGCCTGCGTGCTCGATATACTGGATCATAGTCATAGAGTGGTACAGTGTGGAGATAGGCCCTTCGGCCCAACTTCCCCACACCGGCCCACTCCTCACATCCCTCATCGCCAGTGGCTCCTTCCACGACGCTCTGTTGGAAAGGCTGGTGGTGTAACAAGATACACTCACCATGTTCGAGAGGCATTTAGACAGACATTTCAATAGGTAAGACATAAAAAGCTATTGACTTAATGCGGCATGATGGCACAGTGGTAGATTGCTGCCTCAGAGTGCCAGAGACCTGGGTTTGATCCTGACCACAGGTGCTGTCTGTACAAAGTTTATATGTTCTCCCCGTGAACCGTGTGGGTTTTCCCCGGGTGCTCCGGCTTCCTTCCACACTCGAAAGACGTGTAGGTTTGCACGTTAATTGGCTTCGGTAATATAATAAATTGTCCCTAGTGTGTGTAGGATATTGTTAGTGTTCTGGGGTTGCAGGTCAGTGCGGATTAGATGGGCCGAAGGCCCTGTTTCCACGTTGTATCTCTAAACTAAACAAATGCGACAAATGGGATCACAGTATCAGGCATAAAGGTCGGCATAGATGTGATGGGCTGAAGGGCCTATTTCAGTGCTGTACATTTCTACGACACTATGCCTCCCTTTGACTGATTTGGGCTCATATCCCTCTTAACTTTTGCTAGAGTCAAGAGCGTTTAGTTGTCATATGTTTCAACAACAGAACAATTATATTTTTACTTTCAACAGGGGCAGCACAGTGGCGCAGTGGTAGAGTTGTTGCCTTACAGCAACAGAGACCCTGGGTTCAAACCTGACTATAGGTGCTGTCTATATGGGGTTTGTACATTCTTCCCTGTAACCACATGGGTTTTCTCCTGGTGCTCTGGTTTCCTTCCACACTTCAAAGACGTACAGGTTTATTAGGTTAATTGGCTTTGGTGAAAATTGTAAATTGTCCCTAGTGTGTAGGATGTTGCTACAAGTCCAGCTGGCTGCTCAGGAGCTTTCAATGTTTTTAGCTTTAATCAGACCCTGTCCTGGGTTTAAGTTAATTAAGTGGAAGAACTAGACTCCTGGTATGGTGCTAATTTCACTGTCTTGGATTAGGCTTAATTTGCAATAAATGTCATCTTAATAAAATAATTGAATTAATTGAATATGTAAACTGTGAGGAAATGGCACCCTATGTAGGGTCGACTGCAGGTAGAATTGTCACCTTGCAATAGATTCTCCTCTTGTCAACTTGCTATCCTCACGAGTCTTCTGGCCGTTTATTTTCCATTTGCCACTTCAAAAATGTCCTCCCTGCATTTTGTCTCCACCCTTTCACCCTTTGTGCTTCCTAATTGATACTGACCACCGATCCACCAACACCTTCATTTACAAATTCTTATCCTTATCATTTTGGTGGCACAATGGCGCAGCAGCAGAGTTACTACCTCACGGCACCAGAGACCCAGGTTCGATCCTGACTGCGGGTGCTGCCTGTACGGAGTTCGGAGTCTGAAGAGGGGTCTCGACCCGAAACTTCACCCATTCCTTCTCTCCAGAGATGCTGCCTATCCTTCTGAGTTACTCCAGCATTTTGTGTCTATCTTTGATTTAAACCAGCATCTGCTTTTCTTTCCTACACATAGTTATTTTATTCTCTCCCTGTGACCATGTGGAGTTTCTCCAGTTTCATCCACATTCCATGCAATAAAAGCTTTTCATTGCACCCTGGTGATAAAAAACTAAACAGCAATGGCAGGAATTTCTGGGCATTATCCGGAAGATGCAGGATCATTTCATTCCAAAAAGGAAGAAAGATTCCAAGGGGAGTAGGAGGCAACTGTGCCTGACATGAGAAGTTAGGGATAGACTAAAACTAAACGAAAAGATGTATGACACAGCAAAGAGTAGCCGGAAGCCAGAGGATTGGGAAACCTTCATAGGACAACAGAAGGAAACAAAACGGGCAATACGGGCTGAAAAGATGAAGTACAAGGGGAAGCTGGCCAGGAATATAAAGAAGGACAGTAAAAGCTTCTTTAGATATGTTAAGGGAAAAAGAATAGCAAAGTCAAATGTGGGTCCCTTAAAGGCAGACACAGGTGAAATTATTATGGGGGACAAGGAAATGGCAGAGGAGTTGAACAGGTACTTTGGATCTGTCTTCACTAAGGAAGACACAAACAATCTCCCAGAAGTACTGGAGGACAGAGGATCTAAGTGGGTAGAGGAACTGAAATACATTTTCATTAGGCGAGAAATAGTATTGGGTAGGCTAATGGGACTGAAGGATGATAAATCCCATGAGCCTGATGGTCTGCATCCCAGGGTCCTCAGGGAGGTGGCTCTAGAAATAGTGGACGCATTTGATAATTTTCCAATGTTCAATAGATTCATGATCAGTTCCTGTGGATTGGAGGATAGCTAATGTTATCCCACTTTTCAAGAAAGGAGCACGAGAGAAAACAGGGAATTACAGACAAGTTAGCCTGATTTCAGTGGTGGGAAAGATGCTGGAGTCAATTATTAAAGAGGTAATAATGGGCCATTTGGATAACAAGAAAAGGATTAGTCCATCAGCATGGATTTATGAAAGGAAAATCATGCTTGACTAATCTTCTGCAATTTTCTGAAGATGTGACATGTAAAATGGATGAAGGGGAGCCAGTGGATGTAGTGTATCTGGACTTTCAGAAAGCCTTTGATAAGGTCCCGCACGGGAGACTGGTGACTAAAATTAGAGCACATGGTATTGGGGGTAGGGTGTTGACGTGGATAGAAAATTGGTTGGCAGACAGGAAGCAAAGAGTAGGAATGAACGGGTCCTTTTCAGAATGGCAGGTAGTGGCGAGTGGAGTGCCGCAAGGCTCGGTGTTGAGGCCGCAACTGTTTACCATATATATTAATGATTTGAAAGAGGAAATTAGGAGCAACACTTGCAAGTTTGTGAATGACACAAAGCTGGGTGGCAGTATGAACTGCGAAGAGGATGTTAGGAGGTTGCAGGGTGACCTGGACAGGTTGAGTGAGTGGGCAGATGCATGGCAGATGCAGTATAATATAGATAAATGTGAGGTTATCCACTTCGGCGGCAAAAGCAAGGGGGCAGATTATTATCTCAATGGGGTTAGGTTAGGTAAGGGGGAGGTACAGAGAAACCTGGGTGTCCTTGTACACTAGTCACTGAAAGTTGGCGTGCAGGTACAGCAGGCAGTTAGAAAGCTAATGGAATGTTGGCCTTCATAACAAGAGGATTTCAGTATAGGAATAAAGAGGTTCGTCTGCAGTTGTATAGGGCTCTGGTGAGACCACATCTGGATTATTGTGCACAGTTTTGGTCTCCTACTTTGAGGAAGGACATCCTTGTGATTGAGGCATTGCAGCGTAGGTTCACGAGATTGATCCCTGGGATGGCGGGCCCGCCATATGGGGAAGGATTGAAAAGACTAGGCTTGTATTCACTGGAGTTTAGGATGAGGGGGATATTATAGAAACATATAAAATTATAAAAGGACTGGACAAGCTAGATGCAGGAAAAAAATTACCAATGTTGGGCGAGTCCAGAACCAGGGGTCACAGTCTTAGAATAAAGGGGAGGCCATTTAAGGCTGAGGTGAGAAAAAAAGTTTTCACCCAGAGAGTTGTGCTACAGAGGGCAGTGGAGGCCAAATCACTGGATGGATTTAAGAGAGAGCTAGATAGAGCTCTAGGGGCTAATGGAATCAAGGGGTATGGGGAGAAGGCAGGCACGGGTTATTGATTGGGGACGATCAGCCATGATCACATTGAATGGAGGTGCTGGCACAAAGGGCCAAATGGCCTACTCCTGCACCTATTTTCTATGTTGCTTTGTTTCTAAACTAAAATGGAGGCATTACTGTTAAATCTAACATAAAGTTTGAATAGATATGATAAAGGGTCTCGACCCAAAACGTCACCTATTCCTTTTCTCCAGAGATGCTGCCTGAACTGCTGAGTTACACCAGGATTTTGTGTCTATCTTTGGTGTAAACCAGCATCCGCAGTTCCTTCTTACACATAAAGTTTGAATTGACGTTCGTGTGTATAGAAAAAAATAACACAGTTCAATGTGAGGGTGGAAAGATTTAATAGGAATTTAGGGGTAACTTTTTCACACAAAGTGTGGTGGGTGTATGGAACGAGTTGCCAGAGGAGGAGGTTGAGACAGGGACTATTGGAATGTTGAAGAAACAATTTGACATGGATAGAACAGGATTAGATGGACGTGGGCCAAATGCAGCCAGATGTGACATATATTGATGGCACATGTTGGTCGGTGATGTTGGGCTGAATGGACTGCTTCCACGTGTATGACGCTATGACTATGACTCTAAATGGAACTTCCATCCAGCTGAATTGTGGAGAGTGAAAAAACTGGTGAATATCATAGTATGTATCTCACCCTACTGTTGCAAATGAATGTCTTTGCATAGAAATTATTGTGCCAGTAAAACCTCTTCTGTTTCTGTGTGTCACATTTAACTTCAAGGAGGGAAATCTTGGTCAGGGGCCCTCAATATAAACAGGAAAGAATGAAAGATGTTGGAAGCTCCTCTAATTAATTATAGCATTTACAAAGAATCATTTAATATCATGTTAATGTTCATAAGCCATAGGAGACAAAATAAACCCAATCGGCCTATCGAGTCAGCACTGTGGCACAGCGGTAGAGTTGCTGCCTTACAGCACCAGAGACCTGGGTTTGATACTGATTATGGGTGCTGTCTGTACAGAGTTTGTACGTTCTCGCTGTGACCATGTGCTTTTTCTCTGGGTGCTTCGGTTTCCTCCCACACTCCAAAGATATGCAGGTTTGGAGGTTAATTGGTTTCTGTAAATTGTCCCAAGTGAATAGAACTAGTGTGGGGATGATCACTGGTTGGTCTGGACTCGATGGGCTGAAAGGCCTGTTTCCACGCTGTATCTCCAAACTAAACTCTAAACTGAATTAACTGCCATTCAATCATGGCTGATCTATCTTTCCCTTTCAACCCCATTCTTCTGCCTTCTTCCCATAACCCTTGACACCCTTACTAATCAAGAATATGTCAATCTCTGCTTTAAAAATACCCAAATGATGGCCGCCACAGCCATCTATGGCAATGCATTCCACAGGTTCACCACCCTCTGACCAAATAAATTCCTCCTCATCTTTCTAAAGGTATGAAAAGACACAAAAAGTTGGAGTAACTCAGCAGATCAGACTGGATCTCGAGAAAAGGAATAGGTGACGTTTCAGTTTTAGACCCTTCTTCAGACTCTTCAGAAAGTGTCTGTCTTTCTAAAGGTATGTCCTATTATTCTGAGATTTTGCCCTCTGGTCCTGGACTCTCCCACTGCATCCTAAATCATCAACAGGGAAACTATCAGTTCACTTAATTTAAAAAATATATTTTTGTTTTGCCATTTTGTCCAATGGTTAATTCAGGTAAACTCTGACTTTAATCCAGATAAATGTGAGGTTTTGCGTTTTGGTAAGGCAAACTAGGACAAGACTTGCAGAGTATAGGACTTGTCCCACTTAGGTGATTTTTCAGCGGACTGCCGCTGGCTGTCAAGCTCGCTGCACTCGCCTGAAACACCGGGAAGTGGAACGACAAGTGTCAAGAGTGGAACACACACACACATCGCAAAGGTGGGTGCCAGGGAAAGTGGGGGCGCGCTGTCTGAAATTCACATGGTGTAAAGCCAAGGTGATACGGACACACACCGCAATGAACAGGAAGGTTAAGACGACTAGCGCAGTGTACAGTAAGTCCTTTAAAGAGCGAGGAGGGGGGGGGGAGGGGGGGAAAGAAAGGGAAAGGGGGGGGGGGGGGTGGGCGGGGGGGGGGGGGGACGGGGAAGGGAAGGGGGTAGAAGGAGTGGAGAATTTTAAGAAGCCAGACAACTTTTATAAAGCCAGAGATACACAGCTGTGAAGCATGGCGGGCATTTAACATTACCGGTCGGTTTTCCTTGGTTCTGAAAACTCGTGCTTACTTTTTTTTCCCCCAATGAGCCAATGAAAATGCCCGGTCAGCAAAGGAGATTAACTAAAACTACCTACGGCTGCCTCGACTACCTACAACTAAATGGTGACCCCACTACCACTGCACATTGAACTACAGAATTATCGATTTTCTCCATGGAAACCAATTTTCGGTCGCAGAAAATGTTTCAACATGTTGAAAAATTTGCGCCAACCATACTGAGGCCACGACGAGTTCCCAGAATGCGGGAACTCCTCGCGACCATTAAGGAGACTCATCAGAGACCACCAACGAATATGTGGCGACCATGTGGCGATCATGAGACAAGTGCAGAGTCTCCTGCACTTGCCTAAAGAGTCGCCTAAGTGGGACAGGCCCTTAAATGGTAGGTTCCCTGGAGACTGGTGTAGAGCAGAGAGACTAGGAGTGCAGGCATATAGTTCCTTGAAATTGGTGACACATGTAGATGCAGTGGTCAAGAAAGCATATGGCATGCTTGCCTTCATCAGTCAATGTGTAGTTTAGTTTAGAGATGCAGTGTGGAAACAGAGTGTAATTTATATTCAGTTATATATATATCAGTCTGAAGAAGGGTTTCGGCCCGAAACGTTGCCTAATTCCTTCGCTCCATAGATGCTGCTGCACCCGCTGAGTTTCTCCAGCAATTTTGTGTACCTTGTAATTTATATAGTCTTTTCACTGACTGGAAAGCACTTAAGAAAAAAGCTTTTCACTGTACCTCAATACACATGAAAATAATAAACTAAACCAATCTAAACTAAACTAAACTAAACTAAAGAACATAGGTTTAAAGTGAGGATAGATTTAAAGAGGGGGTGTAGGACTGATGGAGTTGTTGAGATTAATTAAAAAAAACATTGACGTGAGTATGGAAGATAGACACAGGAAGTAATTGGAGAATGGAGGGGGTGTTTGTAGAAGTTATTTAAAATGAGAGAATTCATACCGCTAAGTTATAAGCTACCCAGGCGAAATATGAAGTGTTGTTCCTCCAATTTGCTTGTGGCCTCACTCTGGCAATGGAGAAGGCCCTGGACAAAAAGGTCAATGTGGGAATGTGAAGGGGAATTAAAATGTTTGGCAACCGGCAGATCCTCCTGGCCTTGGCAGACTTAGCGCAAGTGTTCAGCGAAACGGTTGCCGAATCTACGCTTGGTCTCACCAATGTACAGGAGGTAACATCGGAAACACTGGATGCAGTAGATTAGCATGTCTATTTATTCCGTTTAGGTTATTGTCATGTTTTCAGAGGTACAGTGAAAAGCTTTTTTGTTACGTACCCACCAGTCAGTGGAAAGACTATACATGATTACAATCAAGCCCTCCACAGTGTACAGATACATGATAAAGCAAAAAATGTTTAGTGCAAGACAAAGTCCAGTAAAGTCTGATTGAAGAGATTCCAAGGATCTCCAGTGAGGTGGATGGTAGCTCAAAGTCCAGTAAAGTCCAATTCTGATGGGGGATTAAGAAGAGCATAGTTAGAGTAAGAAATGCTGCTGTTGCAGTAGAGGATTAAAAGAGTGGAGCGATTGTAATGGGTAATTACAGATCCACCTCTGGGACCAGCGTGCAGAGAGTCGCCTAGCTTGGGCGCCATCTTGGTTACATCTTAACCTTAACCTTTAACCTTTAACCTTTACATTTATAATGTAGTCTGTGGGTCTCCACCATCACATTTGAGGAATAGATCGGGTAGACGCACTACTTGCCCAGAGTCTCTTGCCCAGTAGGGGAATCGAGAACCAGAGAACTTATGTTTAGTGTGAAGGGGGAAAGAGTTAACGGGAACCTGAGGGGTAACTTTTTCACTCAAAGAGTGGTGAGTGTAAAGAATGAGCTGATGCAAGAGGTAGTTGTGGCAAGGACTACGGCAACGTTTAACAACCAATTAGACATTTAAGGAACATTCAGATAGGTACATGGATAGGACGTTTAGAGGGACATGGGCCAAATGCAGGCAGGTGGGACCAGTGTAGATGGGACATGTTGGCCGGCATGGGCACGTTGGGCTGAAGGGCCTGTTTCCATGTTGTATCACCCTATTCAAAACAAAAGGACAATGGGCTAACTCGCAGTAGTAACATGTTCACAGTCCATTAATTGTTCACATGCCAGCATTTACTGAGATGTTGTAGCAGTGATGGCCAATAAACGCAAGAAGATATCTCCACTCTGGATAAAAAACCTCACTTAACATCCTTCAATGACGGACGCGAGCAAAAGGTTGTGTCAGGTACTCTAATCTACTGGCCTCATTTGAGAAGTGCAGAGTTCCTAATGAGGTGCCTACTGTATGTGTGTGGCTGGCAAGAGTCCAGCTGGCTGCTCATGAGCTCTCTATGTTGGTAGCTTTAATCAGACCCTGTCCTGGGTTTAAGCTAATTAAGTGGAAGAACTAGACTGCTGGTATTTCATTGTCTTGGCCTAGGCTCAATTTGCAATAAATGTCAACTTAATTAAATTATTGACTTAATTGAATGTGCAACCTGTGGGGAAATGGCACCCGAAGTAGCGGCAATTGCAGGAAGAATTGTCACCTTGCAATAAGTTTTCTTCCTGTCAACCTGCCATTCTCAAGAGTCTTCAGGCCATTTATTTTTCCATTTGCCACCTCATAAATCTCCATTTGCCTTTCACCCTTTGTGTTTCCTGATTGATATTGACCAACAACCCGCTAACAACTCCATTTAAAAATTCCCATCCTTGTCATTTTGGGTGGTGTAGTGGTGCAGCGATAGACTTGCTGCCTCACAGCGCCAGTGACCCGGGTTTGATCCTGACTACGAATGCTGTCTGTAGATAATTTGCACGTTCTCACTCTGACTGCATGGGCTTTCTCTGGGTGCTGCGGTTCCCTCCCACATTTTAGACAGGTACATGGATAGGATAGGTTTAGAGGGATACGGCCAAACATAGGCAGGTAGGACTAATGTGGATGGGACATGTTGGTCGATGTGGGGAAATTGGGCCAAAGGGCCTGTTTCCACGCTGTATGACTATGACTTTATTCCAAAGATGTGCAGGTTTGTACGTTAGTTGGCTTCTGTAAATTGCCCCTGGAGTGTAGGATGCGAAAGTAGGATAACATGGAACTACTGTGAAAGTGTGTTAAATAAAACAAGTGTACAGGGATCAATGGTCGGCATGAACTTGGTGGGTCGAAAGGTCTACTTCAATGCTGTATCTCTAAATTAAAGCTCTAAATTTTTCAATTGTTCCAGAGCACCACTTGCAGTATCTCTTTGACGTTCTCTAGATCAATAAACCTCTGAGATCCATGAACTTATCTCAGTAAAATATACAACATAGAGAAGCACAACACAATGTCTGTGCCAAACACAATGTCAAGTTAAACCAACCTCCTCCGTCTGCACATAATCCATATCCCTCATATCCTGCACATCCAACTGCTTATCTAAAAGCCTTTTAATTGCCACTATTCGGCCTCCACCACCACCTCTGGCAGCACATTCCAGGTCCCTTCCACCATCTACAGTATGTAAAAGACTTACCCTGCACATCTCCTTGAAACTTTGCCCCTTTTACTTTAAAAGTCTGCCTCCAGTCTTTGCCATTTCCATCCTGGGGAAAAGGTTCTGACTCTCTACCCTATCTTTGCCTCTTATAATTTTAAAGACTTGTATCAGCCCTCCCCTCATCCTTCAGCCTTCCAGAGAAAACAATCCAAATCTATCCAACATGTCCTTAGAGCTAATACCTTCTAATCCAGGCGGCATTCTGGTAAAACACTTCTTCACCCACTCCAAAGCCTCTATCCTTCCTGTAATAAGGTGACCAGAACTACATACAATACTCATACAATCCCTTCCACTTTCCCTCTGGAAAACCTTCATGGTGTTCAATTATACAACAACTTAACACGTGAACAATCCTTGCTTAATCAACACTTTGCAATATTATCTATGGACTTACAGAAGCTTGAAAGCATGCACCAGGGACTCAGGAATAGCTTCTCTTACCAAGTTTCCAAATGATCCATCAATTTGCTAGGGTACTGTCCGATTCACCTCTATCCCATTGTGGACAATGGACTTTGTCTTAGTAACTGATACACCACAATGCCCAGAACTATATTCTGCACTCTGTATCTTCCCCTTTGCTTTACCTATTGTATGTGAGTTTGACTTGATAGTACTTGTGTATAGTTTTATCTGACTTGAATGGATAGCATTCAAAGATTTTCACTGTATGTCGGTACATGCGACAATAATAAACGTAAACCTACACAGTGTACGTGTTGTCTTACCCAGGTACTCCGATCTAACATCCCAAAGGCATGTTAATCCCCCCCTAATGCAGGTGTGATAAAAGGATCAAAGGGGAATTGAATTGAATTGAAAGCTACAGCATGTAAACAGGCCCTTCAGCCCAACAAGTCCACACCGACCATCAATCACCCGTTCACACTAGTTCGATGTTATCCCACTTTCTCGTCCACTCCCTACACATTAGGGGCAATTTTACCGAAACCATTTAACCTACAAACCTGCACGTGTTTGGGATGTGGGAGAAAATCATTGTACCTGGAGAAAACCCATGAGGTCACAGGGGGAACGCACAAACTTTGTACAGTCAGAAACAGTAGTCAGGATCGAACCGGGGTCTCTGGCGCTATAAGGTAGCAACTCTACCGCTGTGTTACTGTGCTGCCCTGTAATCCTTCATACATCACAACATAATTACCTTTGAGAGTTTGAGGAAATTCTGAATATGTGAAAGATGCGAGATGTCTTTTTTGTTTATACGCCGTGTATTAATACTGTTTGTCAGCTGTCATCGATTTCTAATGGGCGGGGTTACCCTGGAATGTTTCAGGGGCGTGAATGCCCAGTGTAGGATTATTTCTTCAGTGTTAAATGTGTTATTGGTGTTAAAGTCACATTTCTCTACAGTGAATTAATCACAAGGGTTAACTAGCAGCAGCCAAGCGGAAAATTGCTAATTAAACCAATGATTAAGAGAGAAGCTGGACTACATTAAGCTCGGTAATGGATTTTGTATCACTTTTTACAATCACAAAACATGAATGCAATTAACGTTAGTTTTAGTACGCTAGACAATACAAGCAGAAAGTATTGTCACACCAATCACTTTTTATTGTCTTCTTTGTGTAACGAACACTGTTTACGACATCTTTGAAGGACAAATGGGACCATCAAATGGGCAACTCAGTGGCGTTGTGGTAGAATGGTGCCTGATTATTAGGAGGAATATGAGTGAAGGACAGGAGAGAGGAATTAGTTGGATACCTTCTTTCAGAAAGAAATGGTCCCAACCCAAAATACCACCTATCCTTTTTCTCCTGGGATGCTGCCTGACTCTCTGAGTTACTTCAGCACTTTGTGTCCATCTCTTCCAGAGAACTGGATTGAAAGAAATTCTATGATTTCATAGACACAAAAAGCTGGAGTAACTCAGCGGGACAGGCAGCATCTCTGGAGAGAAGGAATGGGTGACGTTTCGGGTTGAGACCCTTCTTCAGACTGGTTAGGGATAAAGGAAATGAGAGATATAGACGATGATGTAGAGAGATAAAGAATAATGAATAAAATGATGAACAATGAATCTATGATTCTATCATTCATTGTAGAACAATTTACATCAAATACGAGCTAAATTATGTATTATATAACTATCTTTATCAATGGCAGTCAAAAGCTTCAAATTCCTGGCATACTTATCTCTGAAGATCCGTCCGGGACTCAGCACATTGATGCAATCAAAAAGAAAGGCCATCTCTACCTCAACTTCCTGAGAAGATTGAGGAGATTTGGTATGCCAATGAATTAGAATTAGAATTTCCTTTATTGTCATTCAGACCTTACGGTCTGAACAGAATTTCGTGCCTGCAGTCATACATACAATAATAAACAACAATAAACACAAATTAACATCCACCACAGTGAGTCCTCCAAACACCTGCTCACTGTGGTGGAGGCAAAAATCTTAGGGCTGCAGTCTCTTCCCTCCTCATCTCCCTCTGTGCTGAGGCGATACCCCACCGGGCGATGGTACAAACAGTCCCATCCCAGTCCCAATGAATACTCTTTCAAACGTCTACAGGTGTACAGAGAGCATATTGACTGGTTGCATCACAGCCTGGTTTGGAAACTCGAATGCCCAGGAACGAAGAAGATTGCAAAAAGTGGTGAACACTGTCCGGTCCAGTATGGATAATGACCTCCCCACCATCACAGGGACCTACAGAAGTTGCTGCTCATAAAGGCAGCCAGCATAATCAGAAACCCACACCATCCTGGCCACGCTCTCATTTCACTCCTGCCATCGGGAAGAAGGCAAAGGAGCCTGACATCTGCAAGGTTCAGGAACAGTTTCTTCCCCACAACCATCTGGCGCTTCAGCACAACTTGCCTACACCAACCAGCATGTCCCATCTCCACCAGTCACATCTGCCTGCGTTTGGCCCATACCCCTCTAAACCTATGTTATCCATGTACCTATCCAAATGTTTCTTAAATGTTGCAATAGTACCTCCCTCAATTATCTCCTCCAGCAGCTCATACCATACACCCACAACCATTTGTGTGAAAAAATGATCCCTCAGGTTCCTATTAAGTCTTTTCCATTTTAAACCTATGTCCTCAGTTTCTCGATTACCCGTCTATTCCTCGCATATTTTGTACACCTCTATAAGATCACCCCTCATCCTCCTGCACTCAAGGAATAGAGTACTAGCCTGCTCAACATCTCCCTCTAGCTCAGGCCCTCAAGCATGGACGAGCTGGGCCGAGCTGGGCTGAGCTGGGCTGCAGGGCCTGTTTCCATGATGCGTGGCTCTTCGATTCTTAACAGTCTTAATTCTCTCCCCACAGCTACTGCCTGACCTGCTGTATGTTTTCCACTCTGAGATGATCTAGCAAGACTTACATTTCAAGGTGTACATGGGAATGGCCTTGCTGGTGACCCCAGGAAACATTCAAGTACAATTGTATTCCCAGCAGCTAAGGCATTACACCAGGAGGAATCATTCGACAAACAACCTTCACTAAGTAATATTAAAGATGAAAACATTTTAAAGCTAGAATTAAATTGGCCCATGCTGTGTTCGAACGATTGATGGAATTAGGTAGCAGAGCAACAATGGAATTAGGTAACAGAATGGCACAGCATGCAGCACCAGAGACCTGACCATGGGTGCTGCCTGTGTGTGGAGTTTGCGTGTTCTCCTTATGACTGTGTGGGTTTTCTCCAGGTGCTCCAGTTTCTTCCCACATTCCAAAGACGTACAGGTTTGTAAGTTAATTTGCTTTGGTAAAATTGTAAAGTGTAGGATAGCGCTAATGTACAGAGTGATCACTGGATGGCACGGACTTGGTGGGCCAATGGGCCTGTTTCCACGCTGTATCTCTAAAGCCTAAAGTCTAAAGCAACAGTTACTACATTATGTGTAGGAAGGAATGGTAGATGCTGGTTTATACTGACGATACACACAAAATGCTGGAGTAACTCAGCGGGTAAGGTAGCATCACTGGAGAATAGGAATAGATGATGTTTCGGGTTAGAACCAATTCCTATCCTACCAGTTACTACATGATGCAGTTGGTTTTCTTATTTGCGTGATGAAAGGTCACTCAACATCCCTAATGAAAGGCAGGTTGTAGTACATGGGGATTCAATTAATGATCTGACTTTATATCACACTGGGACACGGGCTATCCTGCATATTTAAAAAATAAAATTCAATACCCAGGAGGTAGATATGCAGTCATTTTTTCTTTCACTCTAAAGGTCATGAACATACGATTCCCTAGCTGAAAACCCGAAGGAAAAGTAATTGCACAATCCTCACTTGCATTTGTTTCGAAGAGCTTCAATTATGAGATCAATTACATGCAAAAGTCAGCTGAAGTCAAACTGCAGTCTAATGGTTGCTGCCTTCAAATGTCAATGAGGAGACTTGGAACATAAGTTTGCTGAAGCCAGTGTTGAGAGATAATGAAGAGATTTTATTCAAAAGCACAAAGAAAATGCAGGATTATTCTGGAATATAATGAGAGAGAGCGAGAGCGAGAGAGAGAGAGAGAGAGAGAGAGAGAGAGAGAGAGAGAGAGAGAGAGAGAGAGAGAGAGAGACAGAAAGGGAGATTTATTACCATATGTTCCAAAAGGAAACAATGAAATTCTTACCTGAAGGAGGCCAATAGATCTAATAAACAACAAAAAAAGATATACCGGAAGCTATATATATACACATACAAATATGCATATAATGTATGTATGTATGTATGTATGTATGTATGTATATAGGTATGTTGCAAAGCCTGCCTGAAGCATCGCTGAAAATCTGTCCCAGCCCGTATGCGCGATTTTGGCGCCGTTTAGAGGGGGGCGGGTTTAAAACGCGATTTCCCCTAGGCTGTTCAAATCGAGGATGTTCAGCCTAGTTAATTATTAACGAAAAATCGCTGGAAGATTCCGTTGCTTTAGCTATTATTACTTTTAAGGGCTTTATCTAATTGTTATAGTAGTTTAAAAATTAACCTCTAAACCCGCGACCGCTGGCAACCGGCCGGATCTCATACAGGGGACAACAGAAGGTAAGCTGTTTATTTTACATTAAAAAGGGCTTCTTAAGAGGGGGGGGGGAAACTTTTAAAATCTTTCCCCTGCATGGAGAACCCGACCTTTCCCTGTCGGGTCTCCTTTGTCGTTGGGGCCTAGCACCGTGGAGCGGCCTCCAGCAGGAACGTCCTGGGGCTCCAGTCACGGAGCTGCGGAGCTACTCACCATCATATAGCTGGCCGAGTCTGGAGTGGGAGGAGCGGTGGTGGCGCGCTGCTGCGACCCGACCCTCGGAGATTCGGAGGCTTACCGCAGGTCTGGGGGACAGTGACACCGGGAGCCCGCTGGTCTTTTCTGTCTTATGAAGAAAGACTGGATAGACTTGGTTTATACTCTCTAGAATTTAGAAGATTGAGAGGGGATCTTATAGAAACGTACAAAATTCTTAAGGGGTTGGACAGGCTAGATGCAGGAAGATTGTTCCCGATGTTAGGGAAGTCCAGGACAAGGGGTCACAGCTTAAGGATAAAGGGGAAATCCTTTAAAACCGAGATGAGAAGAACTTTTTTCACACAGAGAGTGGTGAATCTCTGGAATTCTCTGCCACAGAGGGTAGTTGAGGCCAGTTCATTGGCTATATTTAAGAGGGAGTTAGATGTGCCCCTTGTGGCTAAGGGGATCAGGGGGTATGGAGAGAAGGCAGGTACGGGATACTGAGTTGGATGATCAGCCATGATCATATTGAATGGCGGTGCAGGCTCGAAGGGCCGAATGGCCTACTCCTGCACCTAATTTCTATGTTTCTATGTTTCTATGTCCCTGCTGGGAGACCGCTTTTCGGGGCTTCCACAACAGCGACTTCTCCCGCCCGAGTAGCAGGGTCGAGGATGACCTGGAGCAGGGCCTTACATCACCCGGCGCGGCTTCAACGGCTGCGGGACTTTGCCAGCGCCCGCCCGGGGCTCCAACAACAAGACCCGGAGCGCGGCCTTGCATCATCGCCCGCCGGGGGCTCTGACTTTGACTCTGACATCGGGGGGGAGAGGGAAGTGCAGGGGAGAGATAAGGTTTTTTTTGCCTTCCATCACAACGAGGAGGAGATGCGCTGTGATGGATGTCTGTGTAAATTGTGTTGTGTCTTGGGTCTTTTTTTCTTGTATGTATGATTGCAGAAACAACATTTCACGAGCCTCTATGAGGTTCAAGTGACAAATAAATTGTATTGTATTGTATTGTATTGTAGAAAGCTGATTTAAATGGACTTTAATTTATAGCAATTGAACACTAAATTCCTTCCATTTGGCCTATAAATTAATGTAAATGAGGTTTAAAAATCATGTTTTATTGGGAATTATTTGTGAATATTATTTGGACACTTAGGCTATTTAAAAATGTTAATCATTTATTAAGAAATGGATAGATGTTTAGATCTAGTAATTGAAGTTTGAAATTAGCTACAAATGGGTAACTAACTAATTATATGCTTTAATTTCAGGTTATCCATGTAAGATTGTTTTATATTTGTTTCAGAATGCTTCAATCTATGATAACTGAAATTTTCATTCAGTTCTCTTAATCTTTAAGAAAGTTATGAGCTTTTGACTGTCCTCGATCACAGCTTTTTTGTAATGTCCATAGAAAATCAATAGGGAACAAGATGCTAATTTCCGAGTATGAAAATGGCCACAACTTTTTAAATACTTGAGATATGTAAGTGAAATAGGTGTCAAATTAAACTTCTTTTTATTTTATCTGATGGGATAAATTGCAGACTTGATTTTTTAAATCTCAAAATTTTGTAACATTGCTAATGTATACACACATAAGCATATACATATATACACATGTGTGTATTATTCATTATACAAATATTTTATACAGTATATATACATATATATATATATATATATATAATTAATTGATTATATATACACACACACACACATACATATATCTATACCCACACACACACATATATATATATATATATATATATATCATTATATATATATATATATATATATATATAATAAATTAATTGATTAAACAGACAATATTGGTGCAAAAATAATGCCCCCGTGGCTTTGTACTGGAACTCATTCGGAGGTTGTAATGTTAATAGTCTGATGGTGTAGAGAAGAAGCTGCTCCTGAATCTGTCCTGTGTTAAGTTTAATAAGCATTTGGACAGATACTTGAAGGGGAGAGAGTAAAATTGAGTTATTGCAGGCAAGTGAGATTTGTAAAGAAAGGCTTGATGGCCGGCCTAGACAGAGTGGGCTGAAGTTCCTGTTCTTAAGCTGTCCCATCTATGACTATGGTTACCATCCCTACTCCCTTTTCTTTACAAATACGAAGTAGTAGAAACAAATAACTGCAGATGCTGGTTAATACACAAAAAGACACAAAGTGTTGGAGTAATTCAGTAGGGCAGGCAACATCTCTGGAGAACATGAATAGATGAAGTTTCAGGTCAAGACATCTGAAGAAGGGTCCCGACCTGAAACGTCGCTTATCCATGTTCTCCAGAGACGCTGACTGACCTGCAGAGTAATGCCCCTGTCCCATTTAGGAAACCTGAACGGAAACCTCTGGAGACTTTGCACCCCACCCAAGGTTTCCGTGCGGTTCCCGGAGGTTGCAGGTGGTGGCCGGAGTTGCAGGTAGTGGAAGCAGGTAGGGAGACTGACAAAAACCTCCGGGAACCTCCGGAAACCGCACGGAAACCTTGGGTGGGGTGCAAAGTCTCCAGAGGTTTCCGTTTAGGTTTCCTAAGTGGGACAGGGGCATTACTCCAAAACATTGTGTTCTTCTCAAATGCCAGGTTGCATGAGTTCCACTTCCCTAAGACAAAGAGGTGGCCGGGCGAGGAGAGGGACGTTGGTTCGCAGTCGAGTGCGACAGAGGAGGCCCTGCAGCATCCTTGGGCTTACCTGGATCAGGAGCCTCTCCAGTATATCCAGTATGTGGACCGGACTTTGAACTCTTTGTAAATGGCGCCAAAATATGGATGTGTGAGCTATACAACAAGAATTTCACCATGCAGTGCATTGTGTGAAACTAAAGCACTATAGACTATGGAACCATAGATGCCACAGTTCGGTCACCTCCATAATTGGTCAATGGCCAGGTTTTCCGGACATTAGCATGTGCCCTCACTACAACAGTGAGAGGAGATATGGTTCTCAACTATTTTATGTTAGATCGTTACATAAATGCTGCAACTAATAAACTTAGTCAGGCATGAATACCACATGCTGAGCCCCTGAATTGGTTCAGAACCGTCCTGCTGTAAATGCAACCATTCTCATTCAAATGAAATGGTGTTTACCACAGTTGTGTACTTTATTTGCATTAAGTTTATCTGTGTGCAGGGAATTTGAGTTGCATCAAGGTCATTATTAAACCTGGCAGCAAATGTTAAAGTACATTTTAAATTGGTGCTGTAAGGACATATTAAGGAGGATGACTAAATGTTTAGTCAAAGAGATAGATATTAAAGAGCTTCTAGAAGAAGAAAGAGCCGGTTTAGAGGGATATGGGCCAAACGCAGGCAGGTGGGACTAGTGTAGTTATGACATTTTGGTCGGTGTGGGACTGTATGACTCTCTTGACGGGGATAAGACGGTGATGGGCATATGAAACAAGCTGCCAGAGGAGGGAGTTATGGCAGGTACTATAACAGCATTGAGAATTTAGAAGACATTTGTACAGGTACATGCATAGGAAAGGTTTTGAGGGATATGGACCAGACATAGCAGGTGGGGTTAGTATAGATGGGACATTTTGGATGACCTGGGCAATTTGGGCTAAAGGGCTTGTTTCTGTGCTATAGGACTCAATAGCTCCAAGAAAATTAAAAATTACCTGGATACTGCAGAATTGCCCTTGCACTCAATACCCCACAGCTCTACCCTTGGTCCCCCTCGGTTAACTCATCCCTTCCCACCCAAACCACCACCTTCCATAGATACATAGATACATAGAAAATAGGTGCAGGAGTAGGCCATTCGGCCCTTCGAGCCTGCACCACCATTCAATATGACCATGGCTGATCATCCAACTCAGTATCCCGCATCTGCCTTCTCTCTATACCCCCTGATCCTTTTAGCCACACGGGTCCCATCTAACTCCCTCTTAAATCTAGCCAATGAACTGGCCTCAAATAATGTCCTTCCTCAGATTTGGATACCAAAACTGTACACAATACTCCAGGTGTGATCTCAACTGCAGTAGAACCTCCCTGCTCCTATATTCAAATCCTTTTGCTATGAATGCTAACATACCATTCGCTTTCTTCACTGCCTGCTGCACCTGCATGACTACTTTCAATGACTGGTGTACCATGACACCCTGGTCTCGTTGCATCTACCCTTTTCCTAATCGGCCACCATTTAGATAATAGTCTGCTTTTCTGTTTTTGTCACCAAAGTGGATAACCTCACATCTATCCACATTATACTGCATCTGACATACATTTGCCCACTCACCCAGCCTATCCAAGTCACCTTGAAGCCTCCTAGCATCCTCCTCACAGCTAACACTGCCTCCCCAGCTTAGTGTCATCCGCAAACTTGTTGCATTCAATTCACTCGTTCAAATCATTAATATATATTGTAAATAGCTGATGTCCCAGCACTGAGCCTTGCGGTACCCCACTAGTCACTGCCTGCCATTGTGAAAAGGACCCGTTTACTCCTACTCTTTGCTTCCTGTTTGCCAGCCAGTTCTCTATCCACATCAATACTGAACCCCCAATACCGTGTGCTGTAAGTTTGTATACTAATCTCTTATGTGGGGCCTTGTCGACCTTTCCAAGTACCTTCCCCTGCAACCGCAGGAAATGCAACATCTGTCCCTAATACCTCCTCCCTCGACTCTGTCCATGGGCCCCAACAGTCTTTTCTGGTTTGGCAGAGGTGCACTTCACCTCCTCCAACCTCATCTACCATCTCCGTTGTTCAAGATGTGGACGCTCATGCATCAGAGAGACCAAACATAGACCGGGCGATCATTTCACTGAATACCTTTGCTCAGTCTGCCTGGACTTCCTTGATCTCCCATATGCTAAACACTTTAATTTCCCTTCCCATTCCCACATTGACCTTTCTGTCCTAGGCCTCCTCCATTGTCATAGTGAGGCTAAATGTATATTGGAGGAACAGCATCTCATATTTTGCTTGGACAGCTTGCAACCCAATGGTATGAATATTGATTTTTCTTGAAGTTACTTGAAGTAACCCCTGCATTCCCTCTCTCTCCCTTCCTCCCCCACCCAAGTCGCACCAGCTTCTCGTTCTCACCTAGCAAACAGCTAGGTAACAATGGTCTGTTTCCTTTATCATCGTTACTTTTTTGCATATCTTTCTTTCATTTGTTCTATGTATTTCTCTCTACATCACCGTTTATATCTCTTGTTTACCTTTCCCCTGACCCTCAGTCTATAGAAGTGTCTCAACCTGAAACGTCAGCCATTCCTTCTATCTAAAGATGCTGCCTGTCCAGCTGAGTTACCCCAGCATTTTGTGCCTAAATTGATAATCATGTCCGTTTGAACACAATGAACACCTATGTTATCTGTACAACTGTCTAAAGCGATGTTCATTAAATCTCACACTCTGATCGTCTAAAGAACCATCAAGTGAAAGAAGCCGGCTTGCTGTTTTCGCCAGTACAAGATCTTTGAAGAGTGGCGCAGCTAGTCGAGGCGCTGTCTCACAGCATCAGAGACCCGGGTTCAATCCTGCCTTCAGGTGCTGTCTATGTATGGAGATTGTACATTCTCTCTGGGTTTCCTCTGGGTGCTCAGCTTTCCTTCCATATCCCAAAGACATGTGGGTTAGTAGGTTAATTGGCCCTCTGTAAATCGTCCCTAGTGTGTAGGAAGTGGATGCAACAGCGGGACAATGGGACAATATATAACTGGTGCAAAGGGGTGATCTTTGCACAGATTAAAATGATGGGCCCATTTTCTTATAGCTTTGACACTTCATTTTGATTAATTGATTGAGGGAAACAGCTTGGAAATAGGCCCTTCAGCCCACTGAGTATACTACCCACCCCACTAATGTGGAACATGCATCACCTGTGTGCATGTAGCTGCTGTGAGCATGCAGGACTGAATAATGATCATGCATCTGCACACTTTGGATGGCTCTTTCTGCTGACTGGTTAGCACATGACAAAAGCTTTTCACTGTACCTTGGTAAACGTGGCAATAAACTGAACTAAACTAAGCTCAACTAAACTAGACTAGACTAAACTAAAACGTTCATTCAATTTTTAGTTTTCTTTAGTTTGAAAATAGGCCCTTCAGCCCACCGAGTCCATGCCGACCAGAGATCACCCATACGCTAGTTCTATCCTGCACATAAGGGACAATTTACAGGATCCAATTAACCTACAAACTTGCATGTCTTTGGAATGTCGAAGGAAATCAGAGCACACAGAGAAAACTCACAGGGTCACAGGGAAAAAGCACAAACTCAGTACAGACAGCACCCAAGTTCAGGATCGAGCCAGAGCCTCTGGCACTGTAAGGCAGCAACTCTACCACTGCGCCACTGTGCCGCCCCTAAACTAAACAAAACATGGCACTGGTGATCACTCACTCAATGGCAAAAGTTGGCAATGGAAGAGGCACGAAGGACCAGGGTCTGAGAACGAGCCAACGTTTCACAGTGGAGAATGTAAGCTAAGTGCCTGGAACCATTTCAAATTCAGCTAATCATCGATCACATTAAAACACTGCCTGTTCAGCTCATTATACAGCGTGCTACAAAAGCAAGGGCAACCCTAGTCAGCAAGTGCAACCAGTAAATTATTTCCAAGTCTATTAAGTGAATATTAAAAAGCGAGCACTCCGATTCTTCATCTGTCCCCCTTTCTAGAATATTCCTAATTTGTCCATTTCCCATGAATTATGGCAACAATAGAACTGTGGCCTCAACCAACTGAGGATTATGAGGATCCTTGTTTAGTTTAATTTAGTTCAGAGATACAACATGGAAACAGTCCCTTCAGCCTTCGGCCCATCGAGTTCACACCGATCATCGATCATCCGATTACACTAGTTCTATGTTATCCTAGGTATCACATCAGATTTACTAGAATGTTGCCTGGGTTTCAGCAACTAAGTTACAGAGAAAGGTTGAACAAGTTAGGGCTTTATTCTTTGGAGCGCAGAAGGTTAAGGGGGGACTTGATAGAGGTTTTTAAAATGATGAGAGGGATAGACAGAGTTGACGTGGAAAAGCTTTTCCCACTGAGAGTAGGGAAGATTCAAACAAGGGGACATGACTTGAGAATTAAGGGACTGAAGTTTAGGGGTAACATGAGGGGGAACTTTACTCAGAGAGTGGTGGCTGTGTGGAATGAGCTTCCAGTGAAGGTGGTGGAGGCAGGTTCGTTTTTATCATTTAAAAATAAATTGGATAGTTATATGGATGGGAAGGGAATGGAGGGTTATGGTCTGAGCGCAGGCATGTGGGACTAGGGGAGATTATGTGTTCGGCACGGACTAGAAGGGTCGAAATGGCCTGTTTCCATGCTGTAATTGTTATATGGTTATTATATGGTTACTCCTTACACACCAGGGACAATTTATATAAGCCAATTTAGCTACAAACCTTGGACTGTGGGAGGAAACCGGAGTACCTGGAGAAATCCCAGGCGGCTATGGGGAGAAGGCACAAACTCCGCACAGACAACACTTTGCAAATACCCAATTTGTAGTCTGGATGGAACCTGGGTCTCTGAGGCAGCGACTCTACTGCTGCGCCAATGTGCCCCTCCGGGTCTTGGCACAATGATAAAAATGGTCTTCTTCAACACTGTAACGAGAGATGAACATGAGCGAATGATTTATTATTAAACTTCATCGCTAATACAGTGAACACACAAGCCCAGAAGACTGATGAACAGAAACTAGCATCAAAATCAAACCTGTGTAGAAATGATCGATAATACTATTAAAATCTATTGCAAGCAATCATAAAACATTAAGCCAGGGGCAGGTCGGTTAAGCACCTCAATACAAAACGTATTGAAGCTTCACTCAGCGTCCATTGAAAAGGACTCAATTTTCTTCCCTCTGCCGTTGATCAGCTCTTGAATTGTTTTGCAAGTGGTTTGCCATCTGCATTAGATGGTGGGCCCTGAGGTACCTGTATCGAGAGAAAGCAGAAGAAATAAGAACATGTTCAGCCCATGCAACCTGCCAGGGGGGGGGCATGGTGGCACAGCGGTAAAGTTGCTGCCTTACAGCGCCAGAGACCTGGGTTCAATCCTGACCATGGGTGCTGCCTGTATGAGTTAGTATGTTCTCCCCGTGACCGCGTGGGTTTTCCCCGGGTGCTCGGATTTCCTCCCACACTCTAAATACGTACAGGTTTGTTGGTTAATTGGCTTCTGTAAATTGTAAAATTTGTCACTAGTGTCAGATAATGCTAGTGTACGGGGTGATCACAGGTAGGCGCAGACTTGCTGAAGAGCCTGTTTCCACGCTGTATCTCTAAAGAATAGAATAAAGTCTAAATAAAACCTCCCAACACTGCTCCTTTCCTCAATAAGATCTTGGCTGATCGGATTTTGGCCACAGTTCCAGCTTTTGGTTTTATCCACACAACCAGTGACTTCCCAATAGGCAGCAACTCTATCGCTGCACCACTGTGTTGCCCTAACTAAACTATACTGCTATAAGTAGCCATGTGTCTCAGTGGTAATGATTTTGCTCTCAGGCTGATGGCCCTGGGAGCCCTGAAGTGTGTGATGAACAATACAATGCATGTTGGAACTGACAGCAAGCCAACAACACATTATGTGCCATTCCTCCCATCCATACAATGAACGAGCACTTGCGCTCCCAATAATGGATGAATTATAGGGTGAAAATGATTCGTTGGCTGACTGTTCATTCACAGGTTTGCACTGTCAATGTTGCATAGACTGAGGCATTTCATCAGAAGTGTCATTATCATTATCTGTGACATTTATGTCATCTGACTTGACAGACGACAGTATTACACAAGTAACGAAGTGCGGTGGGGGAAAGAGTTTCTGACTGCGCCTGCAATAGCAGGAAGCTGGAAGCCTTAGCCATCTCTCTGCTGTTATGCAGATTTATAATTTTTACTAAAAGTTTTAGTTTAATTTATTGCTGCCATGAGTATCTGTAATTGTAATTGTAATTGTAAATCTTTATTGTCATTTCCTGAGTATTCGCATACCCAGAGGACACAAAAAAACGTTGCTCAACCAGTGTCCATTCAGTTTGCATTAAAAAATAAATAGGAATTAAAATTAAAAAATACATGTCATGAACAAATTTAACGAGGTACAGTGAAGGGACAGTTATTGTGACATGCCTTTAAGTCAGTGGAAAGCCTATACATGGTTACAATCAAGCTGTCCACAGTGGACAGATAAGGATTTAGTGCAAGATAAAATTTAGTTTAGTTCATTATTGTCTCATGCACTTAGGTACAGTGAAAAGCATTTTTTTGTTGTGTGCCTCCAGTCACTGAAAAGACTATGTATGATTACAATCAAGTCATCCACAGTGTATAGATACAGGCCTCTTCGGATTGTTTACCTTGTCGTGGTGAAGAGGCTTGCGAGCCCCAATGATTCAGAAAGCAATGCCATCGGAAGTACCAGCTTCTGGTAGGGCCTCCCATGGCGGCAAGGTCGAGGATGAGGGTCCAGACTAAGAATGATCCAACCTACAAGACCTCAATGGCGGAACAGGCAGACAAAGTTATCTTGACCTCAATGGCTGTGAAGGCGGATGAAGGCTGCAACAGATCTATCAGCTCCAATCGTCTTGGTTCCCTTGCCATTGGAATAAGTTGATTGATTTGTGAAGGACCGTGTGCTTCGTGGAGTGTAACATCAAGTGCACGTTAAACAAACACACGCACAGGCGTCTTTGTTCTGTGACGAGTAAAGCCAGGGTTGGACTCATAAGCCACCTGAAAGTCCATAAAAATAACAGAACGTAGACAATCATCCGCGACCTCAAGGGATAGCCACGACGATAGATGCAGGACGAAGGGAATAATGTTTAGTGCAAAATAAAGTTCTGCAATGTCCGATTAGTTCATAAGTTCATAATTTCATAAGTTCATGTTCATTTATTGTCACATACACCAACTGGTGTAGTGAAATTCACTGGCCAGGTCAGTCATACAATTAAACAAGCAACAAACTCAAAAAAACACATTTTGACATAAACATCCATCACAGTGACTCCTGCACATTCCTCACTGTGATAGAAGGTGAAAATAAAGTTCCAAGTCCTTCCCTTGTTCTTCCTCGGTCGGAGGCCTTGAGCCCCCCATTGACGGGACGATCTTGACTAAAGATCTTGATTAAAGATAGTTTGCAGGTCTGCAATGAGTTAGATGGGAGACCAGGACTGTTCACTAGTTGATCATAGGATGGCTCAGTTGCCAGATAACAGCTGGAAAGAAGCTGTCTTTGAATATGGAGGTGTGTGTTTTCAAACTTCTGTACCTCTTACCCAATGGGACAGGGAGAAGAGGGAGTGTCTGAGGTGAGACTGGTCCCTGATTAGGCTAGTGGTCTTGCTGAGGCAGCGTAAAGTGGAGATGGAGTCAATGGAAGGGAGGTTTGTTTGCATGATGGTCTGAGCTACATCCACAACTCTCTGCAATTTCTTGCGGTCTTGGAAGGAGTTGGTCCCAAAACCTGCTGTGATGCATCCCGATGAAATGCTTTCTATGATGTATCTGTTGACCTGTAGAATATACAAACGTTTTTACAAGACAGCATTGGTGAGAGGGGCAAAGTTTAAAGTAGATCTATGGGGTGATGTTTTTACAAAGAGGGTGGTGAGTGCCTGGAACAGGCTGCAGTCGGTGATGGTGGAGTCAAATATATTAGTGGTGCTTGAGAGACTTTTGGATAGGCCCATGGATATGGAGGGATATGGATTATGTGCAGGTAGATAAGAAATGCTCTTGGCAATATGTTCGGCAAATGGTCTGTTTCCATGTTGTATCTCTTAAATTAAAACTAAAAGTTAAAACCTAATTCCCCCCCCCCCAAAAAAATTCAGTCGATTTCAAATAGATTTTATTTCGGAGTCACGTGAGATAGTATCTCACGCAGTGTCTCACGTAGTGCAACAGCGACAGACGGGGGTGGAGCGCTCCCGTGGCAAAATTGATACGGACCAACAAGGTAAGGAAAATTATATTGAAGTTGTATTTCTTCCCCTGCTGTGCTTTATGTTGCAGCACGTTGGACAAGGGGAAGAAAAAACGGACACCTGGACCGCAGGCTGCGGGAAACCAGGTAGGTCCCGGCAGCCGACAACCATGGACGCCCAGCGGCTCCAGGACCGCAGGCTGCGGGGAACTAGGGAAAGTTCCGGCAGCCGACAACCATGGGCAAACACCAGCGGCTGCAGGCTGCAGGGACCACAGGCTGCAGCGGATCCAGGACCGCAGGCTGCAGGGAAGGTTCCGGCAGCCGACAGCCGACAGCCGGGGACGACCGGCGCAGGCTGAGCCCAGCACCGCGAGCTGTATACCCAGAAACAGCACAGCGGGCTGCAGGCAAGCAGAACAGGAGTCGGTCCGGCCGATACTCAGGGAGTCCAGCCAGGAGGACGCACTGCCCAAGGGCAGTGGAAGTGACCATTGGAGTAGTTACTAAGGTCCACTTACCGACTCCAACTCTGCCAAGCTGAATCCAGCGCCATGAGTCGTACAGCTCAAATCAGCGCAGCAGGCTGGAGGCAAAGCCCAGCAGGATTCAGCCCAGCCGATCATACTCATCTGAGTCCGGCCGAGGGGGCGCGCTGCCCGAGTGCAGCAGAGGTCCGCCTGTGACTTGCTCCGGGAGATGGAGCAAGCTCACTATGGGAGTCTTCGCACTCCCACAACAGCACCTTATCGAGGGCTGTAAAACAATGCATCTCCCTCGACAGAGGAGAGCATTGTGGACCAGGGCTGGGCTGGTCCTGAAGAAGGGGAAGTGGCTGAAGAAAACAGCAGTGTGCAGGGGGTGCAGAATCCTAAGCAGCTACTGGGAGTGATCACCAAAATTACGGATCAACGAAAAGTACCATTGCAGACCAAGCTGGTGGCCAGCATCGACTACCTGTACTTCCATCCTCTGCAGGAACAGGTAACGGAATTACAGAGAAGTATAGGCCTCCTGTGAACTTTACTTCATTAAATATGCCTGCAGCAAACAATGCGATCTGGGGGTACAGTGGGACTGTCACAAAAACCCAGGATGTCAAACGACAGAAGATTTAAAACTTCTGACAGCGGGCATATCATTGGTTGCTCGCCTAGATGATGGTACAGAGATGACAGCAGGATTGACAATACCCACTATGAAATCAATTCCTTGCGAGAGCACAGTAAACCTGCACTAAACCCCAAATTTGCAAGGTTGTGAGAAACAGCTGCAACACAACCAGGGGGGAAACAAGTAAAAAAGCTCAACAAAGAGTTTAAAGCCATCGGGCTCATAACAGCATCATCAGCAACTACTGCACCCCTATGCAGCCACCAGCAGGTATCAACACCAGGACGCTGGTGAAAGCATGAGGGCCGCGCAGCACCACAAAGGCCCTTTTTTTAAACCAAGGCCCAGAGCGACCCTCATGGAAAATGTGCCAACCCCGCACTCCGGCGCCTCTTCCGCAGAAGAGGCTGAAATTGAAGAAAGGGGCGTACCACCGGCAACCAGGGAGGTAAGTGGATCTGGTTCCTTCCAGAACACAAAGTTGTATGACCTGTACTAACAGGGAGAATATTAAACTTGTTTTGGGAGACATGGAGGGATCATTGTCGATACCTAAAATTTAACTGGATGGGGCAACTATGGCAGGGCATAGCGTTGCCTAATCAGCTAACTTCAGCCCCAAGACTGTTCACCAAGATATTAAAACTGGCCTTGGCAATATTAGAAACAAAAACATATTGTCATGGCATATCTTGATGATATATCAATTGTGGGGAAAAACCCTGGATCTAGCTAAATCAGCAGTTTTAGCTACCAAACATTGGGTGAAACTCTGGGGTCATCTCCATCCAGATAAATCTAAGTTGACGACGTCCACAACTATGGACTTTCTGGGATTTACAATTAACGTTACCGTATGTCTGTAAAATTGCCAAAGAGTAAAGCAGACTTGGTGGAAGCCTACAACACAATTAATTATTACAAAATAAACCATCTATTAGACAGGAGACAAGGGTAATTGGAAAACGAGTAGCAGCATTTCCAGCTACTCAGTTTGGGCCTTGCATCATTAAAGCTCAAAAAGCGCAAAAGTGCAAGAGCAAAAACACCTTGCAGGTCACTTTGATCGACCTATACAGTTACCAGCCAAAGCAATTCGGAGTTATAATGATGAAAGGGAATACTTGGCATAGTTCCAGCCCATCATTATTAGTAATCATCATTACTAAAAACACTGGGTATTTAGAGATGTTGGGTGTGTTTCATGGGCTAAAAGCCTAATGCTCACAATGCACCAACCGCATGTCCACCTACAATTTGATAATATCACAGTGGTGGCATATATTAATCATATGAGAGAAATAAGATCGATATCATGTGTCAATCTGGCCAATATATTTGGCTATGGTGTGTTAACATACATATTTTGCTAACAGCAAACTTACCTACCAGGTAAGCTCAATACTGAGCCACACACCAGGTCATGAAAATTCAATGACAGCACCGAATGGCTGTTGGACCACAAAAAAGTTGCTGATATTACCAAAAGAGGGACACCAGATATCGATCCATTTGCATCTAGACCCAATCACCAGTTACCAACATATGTCGCTTGGGAACCACACTTGGGGCAGCAGCAATGGACGTTACTCACTGAATGGGGAATAATTGTTTACAATGTTTTCCCTCCTGCCTCATCAGCCGGATCCTAAGCAAAAACACATATGGACTCAGCATCAGGTGTCTTGAAAGTACCTGATTGGCCTACACAGCCATGGATCCCTGTGGTCTCGGACATAGTCTCTGAACCATAGTCCACCATGCTAAATCCGGGCTGGCGGACAGGACCATGAGCATGATCACGGCGGCCTATCAAGAATCAACAAGGACTGGTGTAGCGTATAATACAGCTACAACCACCAACGTCCTGGGAATTTCTGTCCAGCCTTCATGTAGATTAAGGACTGAGCTGCAGCACTATAATTGCGCAGGAGTGCCCTGTCAGCTTGCTGGTGGCAGGCGCCACGACAACTCTCCATGGGATCTCACCCTCTAGTTGCCAAACTTATGAGGATTATTTTCAACACCAACCCTCCTAGAGGGAAGTACTCCCAGATCTGGGACGTCAGTGTTGTACTAACATTGCTAGGGGCACCAGCAATGTCCCTGTCCCTGGGGGAAAACTGACATTTAAAAACAGTATGCTGATAGTACTGGTCTCAGCTCTAGGGGTCCAGTTTCTACATAAACTGAGACTGGGATAAATGATGGCATCTCCAGAAAAGATAACTTTGCATATTAGAGCTTGTTAAACAAGATAGACCAGGAACATCAGGACAAAATTTGGAATTCCAGGTATACCCATCTGACACACGACTATGTGTAATGACACACCTTCTACTATACCTTAAGACTACGAAAACTTAAGAGGAACTAAATTGGCACTATGGGCAGCCATACACAACCTAATGGCCGGGTATCAGCACCAACCATCGCTAGATGGCTCAGACAGGTTTAGGAGCTGCTGAGGTGGATACTGACATCTTAAGTTTCTATCCACAAGGGCAACAGCAACACCGGCAGCTAGAGACAAGGAAGTGCCTATGGGCCATATCCTGGCAACAGCAGGATGGTCTAGAGAAAGACCTTCCAATTCCTTATAATAAGCCAATAACCAAACCTGCGGTGTTGCAGAATCAAGTTTGAATTCTGTAATATATTTAGCCCTAGGGAGGATTATTTTGTTAAAATAAATTGTTATTGTCTGAATTGGATACATGTCTGAATACAATAACATACTTCCTCCCTTGAATGACTTTGGCAGTGATTGAAGCATGGACTGTTCCACGGCTTGAAATCACAGAGCTTTAAAATCTTCACGTAGTCACTCACGTGACTCCTCATAAAATAAAGATCAAACTTCAAACTGGTAAGTTCTCGTTTAATCATACTATTATTTGTCATTGTCAAAACTCTAGAGAGTAAAGTCAAAGTCTGTTTATCTGCTGTCTCACAGTACCGTCTCACAGTTTCTCACAATGCTGTCTCACAGTGCCATAGACCCAGTTTTGATCCTGACCTCGGGCAACCTCATTTGGAGTTTGCGCGTTCTCCCTGTGACTGTGTGGGTTTCCTCCAGGTGCTCTGGTTTCCTCCCTTATTCCAAAGACGTGTGGGTTTGTAGTCGAATTGGTCCTCAATACAATTGACCCTAGTGTGCAGGGAGTGGATGAGAAAGTCAAACATGTAAATGGATGATCGGTTTGGCGGCATGGATTCATTGGGTCAAAGGGCCTTATTTCATTGGTGTAAGTCTTAACTAAAATAAATAAGACCAGCATCCCAGAAAGCACAAGTGTGCGTTCACATGTCTATCCTTCTTTAATGGAGTCAATGAGTCATATAGTCTTGCAGTGTGGAAACAAACCGTTTAGCCCAACTTGCCCATACCAACCAACATGTCCCATCTACATTTGTCCCACCTGCCAGCATTTGGCCCATATCTCTCAAAACCTGTCCTATCCATGTCCCTGTCTAAATGTTTCTTAAACATTATGATAGTACATGCCTCAACTACCTCCTCCATCAGCTTGGTCCACACACCCACCACCCTTTGTATAAAAAAATTATTTCTCAGGTTCCTATTAAATCTTTCCCTCCTCATGTTAAATCTATGTCCTCTGGTCAGGAATGCAGTACACTCCAGTTGCTGTCTCTACAGGGCTTATGCTATAAAAGTGCAAATTAAGCAAAGCAAATCTGTGAATAATGGATAAATGATCAGTGGCAATAATGTCAATCAGCATTGAAAGCCACTGCACATTGATCTCTTCCAGATCATTGAGAATGAACTGAGTCTTAGATTCTGTGTGAAAATGAGATTCCAGGTCCAAGAAAGAACTCCAGGTTGGGCCGTGGATCACTGACAAATCCTGGCAGCAGGTCTGGCTCGCCCGCTTGGAGTGGGCCCGGTCTGAGGCTTGTCTTCCTGCTCGCCCCCGAAGACCGAAGACGAAGGGGTAAAGTTGTTGCCTCACAGCACCAGAGAACCAGGTTCAATTCTGACTACGGGTGCTGTCTGTACGGGGTTTGTATGTTCTCCCTGTGACTGCGTGGGTTTTCTCCAGGTGCTCTGGTTTCCTCCCACTATCATATCTGTCTCCACCACCACCCCTGGCAGCATGTTCCAGGCACCCACCTTCCCCTTGGTAAAATAAAACTTGCCCCCGCACATCTCCTTTAAACTTTGGCCCTCTCAGCTAAAATCTATGCCCTCTGGTCTTTGGCATTTTCACTCTGGGAAAAAGGTTGTGACTGTCTACCCTATCTACGCCTCTGATAATTTGATATACTTCTCTGTGGTCTCAACCTCTGGTTTATCAGAGAAAACAGTCAGAAACCCAATTTATTGGATACATGCCATTTTATTTACCATTTAATAAACAGTAAATGATATTCTAGCCATTCATTAAGTCTCCAGGTTTTGGTGGCATTTTCAAAGTCACTATTCTACGCACTAGGGACAATGTACACATTTTTTAGAGGACAATTAACCTACAAATCTGCATGTCTTCAGGATGTGGGAGGAAACCTGGAGAAAACCGGATCACCCGGAGAAAACCCACACTGTCACAGGGAGAAGGTGCAAACTCCATACACACAGCAACTGTAGTCAGG
The DNA here is from genome assembly GCF_028641065.1 of Leucoraja erinaceus. Classification (NCBI taxonomy): domain Eukaryota; kingdom Metazoa; phylum Chordata; class Chondrichthyes; order Rajiformes; family Rajidae; genus Leucoraja; species Leucoraja erinaceus. Next base: position 20,254,320 of record NC_073387.1, read on the forward strand.
ATCAAACCCCAGTCTCTGGCAAAGTGAGGCAGCACTGTTTAGTTTATAGAGTCATAGAGTGATATAGCATGAGAAACTGACCCTTCGGCCTACCAAGAATGCGCCGACCATCCATCAATCAATCAATCAATCAATCAACCTTTATTGTCATCTTGCAAGCAACAGTTGTACAGTGCAAAATGAAAAGACGTTTCCCAGGGAATAGCGGAGCATCGCACATGAAATTTAAAACGTTTCACACATAATAACACTAAAAACAATCAGTCCCTGATGGAACAGTATAAATAAATAGTTAAAAGCAGGTAAAACACAACGTTAAAATACAATAAACCAATCATAAAAATGTCCGGGGAACCTGATTTGAGTGGCCAGTGCCAGTTATTAAAGTGTACGTGCCAGCCGCAGAATCAAGTGACTGTGAGTACAGAGTGACTGTTTAGCAGCCTCACAGCCTGGGGTAGGAAGCTGTTTAGCAGTCTTGTAGTCTGGGTTTTGATGCTTCGATATCTCTTGCCTGATGGCAGGAGATCCAGGTGTATGTGGAGGGGGTGCAGTTTGTCCTTAGCAATTCTCTGAGCTTTTTTCAGACAGCGGCTCTGGAACAGTTCTTGTACTGAGGGTAGGGAGACGCCAATGATCCTCTCTGCTCCCCTCACTACCCTCTGCAGAGCCTTCCTGTCCGAGCAGTTGCAGGTGGAGTACCACGTATTTATGCAGTACGTGAGTACAGACTCCACCGTACCCCTGTAGAAAGTCCTGAGGATGTTGGTGGGGAGTGAGGCCTGTTTTAGTTTCCTCAGGAAGTGCAGTCGCTGATGGGCCCGTTTGACGGTCCCAGTGGTGTTCCTGGACCAGGTGAGGCTGTCTGTAATTTGCACACCGAGGAACTTTATGCTCTCCACTCTCTCCACTGCAGTGCCACTGATGTTGAGGGGTGTATGCTTTGGCTGCGCCCTCCTGAAGTCGACAACCATCTCCTTCGTTTTGTCGACATTTAATTCTAGATTATTTTTGCCGCACCAGTCCACTAGTTGTTTTACTTCCTCCCTGTACATTGATTCGTCATCTCCGCTGATGAGTCCCACCACTGTTGTGTCATCCGCGAATTTTATGATCTTATTGTCCCTGAATCTGGCAGCACAGTCATGTGTGCGCAATGTGAACAACAGCGGGCTGAGCACACAGCCTTTAGGGGAGCCGGTGCTCAGCGTGATCGAGCCTGAAGTGTTCTTGCCAACACGGACTGACTGCGGTCTCTCTGTCAGAAAGTCCAAGATCCAGTGACACAGGGTGGTGTTGAGGCCCAGCAGGGTTAGTTTCTCCACAAGTCTCTGTGGGATGATGGTGTTAAACGCTGAGCTGAAGTCAATGTACAGGATTCTGGCGTATGTGTTATTGTTTTCCAGATGCGTGAGTACTGTGTGCAGCGTGGTAGAGATGGCATCCTCTGTAGAACGGTTGGGGCGATAAGCAAACTGGAGGGGGTCTAACGATGAGGGGAGTCTGGCAGTAATGTGGGGTTTCACCAGGCGTTCAAAACACTTCATTATTATTGGGGTCAGGGCGACAGGGCGGTAGTCATTTAGGCAGCAACCACTGGTTTCTTCGCTATGGGGATTATCGTGGAAGTTTTGAGGCATGTGGGGACAATGGCTTGACTAAGGGAGATGTTAAAGATGTCTGTTAGCACATCTGCTAACTCCTCAGCACATTCCTTGAGCACACGTCCTGGGATGGTGTCGGGTCAGACTGCTTTCCACGGGTTGACCTTAGACAGGATTCTCCGTGTGTCCATTGAGTCTATGGTCAGGACTGGCTGGTCGGTTTGTAAGCAGGGGCTGGCTCTCCCCTTGGGTGTGGTGTTTGCTGCATCAAAACGTGCAAAGAATTTGTTCAGTTCATCTGGGAGAGAAGTGTCCGTGTCGGTTACCTGCTGCCTTGCCTTGTACCCCGTCAGTGTTTGGATTCCCTTCCACATCCTCCTGGTGTCTCCTGTGTCACAGAGGTGTCCCTGGATTTTCCCCGCGTAGGCACGTTTCGCTGCCCTGATTCCTTTTTCCAGTGCAGTCCTGGTAGATCGAAGAGCGGCTGTGTTACCAGCTCTGTAGGCTGCATCACGAGCCCTCAGCAGCGAGCGCACCTCTGCTGTCATCCATGGCTTTTCGTTTCCACGTGCAGTGAAGGTTTTCATGATAGTGACATCCTCGGTGCACTTGGCAATGTAGCTGGTTACAGTCTCTGCGTACTCCTCGATGTTGATGAGGTCATCATAGGATGCTGCTGTCCTGAACACATCCCAGTCAGTGTGCAGGAAGCAATCCTGCAGTGCTGAGGCTGCTCCCTCTGGCCAGACCCTGGTGTGTTTTCTCTCCGCTCTGACTTGTTTTTGCATAGGTCTGTAGGCTGGTGTTAAAAACACTGAAATGTGGTCCGAGTGGCCCAGGTGAGGGCATGGGGCTGCCTTGTAAGCCTCTGGGGTGTTGTTGTAAACCAAGTCCAAGATGTTCTCTCCCCTGGTCTCAAAATCCACATATTGCTTGAATTTTGGGAGCACAGTCTTAGGCTGGTGTGATTAAAATCCCCGGCCACCACAATGAAGCTATCAGGATATTTGGTCTGGAACTCACTGATGGCGTCATGCAGAGCTCCCAGTGCTTCGTTGGCCTTAGAATTTACATTTGCACTTGGAGCAACATATACAGCCACAACAAAAACAACGGAGAATTCCCTCGGCAGATAGAAAGACCGACATTTCACGATGAGGAATTCTATCAGCGGAGAGCAGTGTTTCCCAGCTATCGTAGCGTTCACACACCAGTCCTTGTTTATGTACAAGCACAGGCCTCCACCTCGGCTCTTACCAGAGCTAGCTGCCTCTCTGTCCCCATGGAACGATGTCATTCCCTCCAGCTGTATTGCCGTGTCCAGGATATTGCCGTGGAGCCATGATTCCGTGAAAACAAACACACAGCAGTCTCTTATATCCCTGTATGTTGGCTTGAGAAGATGCAGTTCGTCAAGTTTGTTGTCCAGGGAGCGGACATTAGAGAGGAGAAGCGAGGGCACTGCCGGTCGGGTGGGGTTAGCTGTTAGCCTAGCGTGAATGCCTGCTCTTTTCCCCTGTCTCCGCCTCGTGTAAGAGCCTGCTTTTACCCCGCTTCTGCCTCCTCTCACACCGCTTGCGTCTCCTCCTCCTCCTCTCTCTCCTCTCCCGCCTCCTCTCTCCGATCGTATTCATATCTGCGGCCGATATGTTTGGCTCCGCAGCCAGTAGTAGTAGTCCATAGCGGCGTATTTGGTCTAAATCGCACCAAAACGCGCCTGTACTACTACTGTGGTTTGCCCCGATGTTTAGGAGCATGTTCCTGCAGTACATATATCTTGGACAGACTGGACAAAACACACAACGCTCACATTTTAATGCTCCGACTATCTCCCGAGGGGCCGCTGCGACTGTGCGCGCCGTGACACCGTTCAGATTAGCTTTATGTTATCCCACTTTCCCATACTAGGGGCAAATTTATAGAGAGCCAATTACCTACAATGTGGGAGGAAATTGGTGCACCCGGAGGAAACTCACACAGTCACTGCGATAATGTACATATCTGCACAGACAACACCCTGTCAGGATCGAACACAGCTCTCTGGTGCTGTCAGGCAGCACTTTTCTATGCTCTAGTTTCTAATAACCTACAGCCCAACCACAGTCCCTTCTGCTTCCTTCCCGTAACTTTTGTCGATGAGTTTTAAATTGATGTCAATTACAGGTGTCATAGGTTGAAAAGCAATTCTGAATCTTGAAAGGTTGATGTGGTATCAAAAAGGTTAAAGAAATAGTGAGAAGGCAGCCAATAAATGTCATTGCGTGCTGGGGTTTGATTTGATTTTGTAATGTTAACCTTTTTAACTGCACATACTGCATTGAATAAAACTCTTCAGAGCTGACATATGCATGGATTCCATTTTGAACTGCACCATCAATCAGTAATTAATTTTGACACAACCCGTATCCATCCTGGAGACACCGCAAACCAGACACACCAGAATTTTCCAATCTACACTGAGGGAAACCCATTCTTATGTGACAACGAAGTTTCAGTTTGGAAAGTCACACTCTGAAAGACAGATTGTATGGTTAATCAGTCAAATTCATTTAAGGTCATAAGCTTGGCGGGATGGTGGATGAGTTCAATTTCAATAGACAAGAGATGGATGGTCAGATAAAGATACACGGAGATAGATCTCTAACTGTTAAGCGAGGGATAGATAGATAGATAGATAGATAGATAGATAGATAGATAGATAGATAGATAGATAGATAGATAGATAGATAGATAGATAGATAGATAGATAGATACTGCAAATAGATGCTGCAGATAGATATCCTTCCATATAATCAATGATCCTCCCATGTACACGCTATTTGCTTCAATGCCTACTATGATTTATCCTTTTGTATAGATGAGTGGCAAGGGATTAATGGGAGTTGATTTGAAGAGTAAAAATATAGTGCATTTATTAATTGATTGATTATTGTATATGCATTTGCTGTGTTATGGTGTTAATGGGTCTGTAAAACTACAGCATTTAAGAATTTCTTTGTTCTATTCCCAATGGATATGAAATGTAACAATGTTGTCTCTCGTATCTCTTGAACCTGTTTTCATTGATGTTGAATGAGTTATCAGCTATAACGAGAACATCAGGAATAGCTTCAATACTCCTCCTCAAAATATCATTGTTTGAGTTTTTTCTATCCATTTTATGTCCAGTACAATATTTCTTCCCAATGGTTTTATAAGAAGAAATAGATTTGTCAATTCAAAGATATACGGGAAAGGGCAGTGATGGGTAAATTTACAGTAAGGTTTAACTCTGTGAGAAGCAAAAATGTTTGCAGTGCAACTTGAAATCCAATTGCCCAGAGGTCAAAGAAATTTCTGATGCAAGTCATAAATCTGAAGCGTTAATTCTTATCCTCTCTCCACAGATGTTGCTTGACCTGCTGAGTATTTCATAGGTTCATAGGTCAACAGAGCACCTGAAGAAAACTGGAGACAAGGGGCAGAACAGTGGAGCAGCAGTAGAGTTACTGCATCGCAGCACCAAAAACCTGGGTTCGATCCTGAGTAAGAGTGCTGAGTTTGTACATTCTCCAGGTGCCCCAGTTTCCTCCCACACTCCAAAGAAGTACAGGTTTGGAGGTTAATTGGCTTTGGTAAAGATTATAAATTGTTCTTAATGTGTGTGGGATAGTGTTAGTGTACGGGGATCGCTGGACAGCACAGATTTGCTGGGCCGAAGGACCTGTTTCCGCGCTGCATCTCTAAACTAAAATCTGCGCAGTCACAGGAAGAACGTACAAACTCCATACAGACAGCACCCATAGGCAACATCAAACCCATGGCACTAGTGCTATAAGGCAGCAACTCTACTACTGCGCCAACAGCTTCTGAGTGTGTTTTAAACTCACAAAAGTCAGGAGGTTCGATATGTTGATGCTCTTCGCGATGTTGAACACAGAAATAAAAAATAATTTAAAGCATTTTTAAATGACAGCTCTTTAAGCATCACTAGAACCAAATTCTTGGCTGATTTCTCGAGTATTCCTTCAGTTCTGTCTCAATAAACATGGAAAATTGAGGTCTCTTCAGACTGTTGAAATTGTGAGCCTTTCAAGTTTTGAAATCCTTGAGATTATTCCATTCAGAGTTTTCATACAGAATGTATTTTTATCACGCAGTGGTAGTCATTCCAACACAATCTAATTACATTACGTGTTGTCAAAATTTCATTAGCAAATCCATTTCATCTTAGCTGGGAGTTGGAAGAACTGAGCTGTTAAATGTTGAACAACATAATGATCAAAAGATTTTGCAATGATATGGGTTTCTATTTTCTATACATTTTTTAAACTGATGCTACAGTGTTTATTTGAGATTTATTGCTGGACAATTTTTTACTAGTATTGAGACATTGCTTAAATGAAGGTCAGCAGTGTTGGGCGGCACAGTGGCACTTTGCTGTTGTGGGAGCTAGCTGTGTACAAAATTATTGTTATGTTTCCCACATTGTGACAATAATTATAATTCATCGGTTGTAAAGGGCTTTGGAACATCCTGAAGTTTTGTTTAGTTTAGTTTAGAGATACAGCGTGGAAATAGGTCATTTGGCCCACCGAGTTCGCACTGACCACCATACGCTAGATCTATCCTACACACTAGGGACAATTTACAGAAGCCTATTAACCTACAAACCTGTACCTCTTTGGAGTGTGGGAGGAAACCGGAGCACTGTAGAAAATCACAGGGAGAACGTGCAAACTCCATACAGACAGCACCTGTCAGGATTTAATCTGGGTCACAGGCGTTGTGAGGCAGGAACTCTACGGCTGCACCACCGTGCCACCCCTGATAGGAAAGGATGTAACTGTTGGAGTACACGAGCAGTTCCTTCCTCTGACTTAACCGGCCGTGGATGGAATAGGTCAAGCAGAATATAACGAGGTGTCTTGTGAAGATACCAAGTCAATGGAGAATGAACTCCTGGAAGAATTGTGAGAACTTAAAATCCCTTTAGCTGTCAGAAGACATTAATGTGGTGCTACAGGCCTCAGTACCTTAGGGGGATTCTTCTGACTGATCGCATTGATCAACACGAACAATCAGCAACCCTGCGATATTGAATAACTCGCGAAGTGTTCGTAATGATTGAGAAGAAAGAAAGGGATGTTTACTACTGAAGATGTGAGCAATATTTTGTTTCACTTTTCATAACTCTGGATGTGTGGCAATATTGGCAAATGTGACCAAATATGTTTTATTTGATAACACACTATGGTATTTTTGTTATTTCTCGTGAAGCATTTGGATGGTAACAGTGTGACACGGAGGCATAGTGGTAGAGTTGCTGCCTCACAGCACCAGAGACCCAGGTTTGATTCTGACTACCGGTGTTGCACGTATGGATTTTGCACATTCTCCCTGTGACTGCCTGGGTTTCATCCAGGTGCTCCGGTTTCCTCTTACGTTCCAAATACTACCAGGTTTATAGGTTAATTGGCTCCTGTAAAATTGTAAATTGTCCCTAGTGTATAGGACAGTGTTAGTGTATGGGGTGAAAGCTCGTCAGCATGGACTCAGTGGGCCCACGGGCAGTGGCGTAGCGTGGGGGGGGCCAGTGGGGCGGTTGCCCCGGGCGCTAAATTTTTAGGGGTGCAAAAAAATTGTTGAATAAATTTTTTAAATAAAATTAAGAGGCCCGGGGAGCCGTTGGAGCGAGGAGGGGTTACCTGGAGCTGTGAGTAGAAAAACAGCACGGGCCAGGCCACCGCTGCCGCCGCCCCAGCTCCGAGTTCTGGTCGCCGCTGCCGCTGTCCCAGCCGCCGCTGCCCTCTGCCCCCCTCCCCCCCCGCCTCTGCCCCCCCCTGCCCCCCCCCCCGCCCCCACCCCCCCCGCCCCGCCCCGCCTCTGCCCCTGCCCCCCCCCCCTCCCCGCTAATGAGGAGGTGCAAAACTTTAAACTGCCCCGGGCGCTCAAAACCCACCCTACGCCACTGCCCATGGGCCTGGTTACATGCTGCATCTCTAAAGTCTAAAATCTAAACAGGTACATGAATCAAGAACCGGAGGACATAGTTTTAAGGTGTGGAGGGAAAGATTTAAGCCTGGTTTTTACCGAAGATATACACAATGTGCTGGAGTAACTCAACAGGATAGGCAGCAACTTTAGAGGAAATGGTTGTGTGACATTTGGGTCGGAAACCTTCTTTAGACAGCCTTTTTTTTCCCTAGCGTAGTGGAGTCATAAAACCAGAGGGCATGGGTTGATGGTGAGAGGGGAATTACTTTATGGAGGATTGAAGGGCACATTTTTCACACGGAGGTTTATAATTATATGGGACAATCTGACAGAGGAAGTCATGGAGGCATACAGCATGGAAACAGGTCCTTCTGCCCAATTTGTGCATGCCAACCAAGGTACCTAATTGAAGCTAGTCCTATTTGCCTTTGTTTCAATCAATCAATCAATCAATCAATCAATCAATCAGTTTTATTCATCACATACACAATAAAGTGCAGTGAAATGAACTTGCCAGCAGCGGAACAATCAAAAAAGAATTGCACAATAAAATTTAACACGAACACCACCACAACATTCTTCATTTTGGTGGAAAGCCCACAATACAGTCAATCCTCCTCCATTGTTCCCACATGGTAGGGACCATAAACCTCCGCAGTCGCCGCTGTGGGCGGCCGGATGTACAGGCCCTCTCGTCGGGATGGTAAGTCCCGAATCGGCGCTTCCCGACCAGAAACCGTGGCTTCAGGATGATATAGGCCGTAGGCCGCAGCACCTCTGGGGATCTCCGGCGAGGGATCCCGCTACGGTGGTTAGGTCCATGACGCGCCCGCGGCTAGATGCTCCACAGACCGCGGCTTCAGGATGTAACAGTCTGCGGGCCAGCGATCCAAACACTCCCTTCTTGCGACCCTGGCAAGGGCTTGCCCACTACGCGATGAGAAGTCCAGGCTGCGCCCGCTGCTGAAACTCCAGGCCCGACTCCGGGAAAGGCCGCACCGATCCATGGTGTTAGGCCGCGAGGGAGACGACATGGAGGAGGCAACCAAAAGAGGTTCCCCTCTTACACCCCCCCCCCCCCCCCCCCCCCCCCCCTCACCCCCTCACCACCCTCCACACAACACACACCAAGAGACATTAAAACACACTTTTGGACTCATTAAAAATAACAAAAAAAAGTAGAAATGACGAACATGCTGCTGGCAGGGCAGCCGACTCACAGCGCCCCCATTGACCTTTGTTTGGATATATCCATCTAAATTTTGAAGGTTTCAAGGTTCCAAGGTCAGTTTGTTGTTGCATGTACCAATTAAGGTACAGTGAAATTCAAATTTCCTATCCATGTGTCTGTTCAAGTGACTTCCTCAACAACGATGTCTCCCTCTTGGAATCACACCTCTAGCAAACAATTGGCATGACACCCTCCGAGGTCTGATGTCATCTGTTGCCAGCCCTGAATTAGTCTGAAGAAGGATCCCAACCTGAAACATCACATGACCATTTTCTCCAGAGATGCTGCCTGACTCGCTGAGCAGTTTGTATCTATCTTTACCTCAACTACCTCCTCTGGGAGCTCATTCTATATGCCCACCCACCCTCCCAAAAGATTTCTCCTCAGGTTCCTATTAAATCATGTTCCTCTCACCATAAACATATGTCCTCTTGTTTTTGGTTCCCTTACCCCGGGTGCCCTACCTATTCCATTCATGATTTTATAATTTACTGAGGAATTGGTGGAGACAGATACAATTACAACATTTAGAGAACTTTTGGACAGGTACATGGATAGGAAATATTTAGAGGGATATGGGCCAAAAACAGGCAAATTGCATAAGCTCGAATAGGTTTAGTTGGTCAGCATGGATGGGTTCGGCCAAAGGGTCGAAGACTTTATAGTCATAGTCATATAGTGAGGATATAGACCCTTCGGCCCAACCTGCCCATGCTGACTAGCATGCCTATCTACACTAGTCTCATCTGCCGGTGTTTGGCTCATATCCAACTAAATCTATCCTATCCCATGTACCTGTCTCAATGTTTCTTCAGCATTACGATAGTACCTGCCTCAGTTACCACCACCTGTAATTTATTCCATATACCCACCACCATTTGTGTATGAAAGTTACCCCTCAGGTTTCTATTAAATCTATTCCCCCCCCCCCTCACCTGAAACCTATGTTTCTCGATTCCCCTACTCTGGGCGAGAGACTGCGCTTTTATCCAATCTATTCCTCTTATGACTTTGTACAACTCTATAAGATCACACCTCATCCAATTGCGCTCCAAGGATTCAAGCCCTCGCCTGCTCAACCCCTCCCTATAGCTCAGGTCCACAAGTCCTGGCAACATCCTCGTAATTCTTCTCTGCACCCTTTCCAGCTTGACAACATCTTTCCTATAACATGGTAACCAAAACTGAACACAATACACTAAATGTGGCCTCTCCAACATCTACTGCAGTATGACCTCCCAACTTCTATATTCAATATGTGTAGAAAGGAACTGCAGATGCTGGTTTATGCTGAATATAGACAGAAAGTGCAGGAAACTTTCAGTCTGAAGAAGGGTCCCGGTCCAAAACGTCACCCATCCTTTTTCCTCCAGAGATGCTGCGTGAGCCGCTGAGTTACTCCAGCACTTTGTGTCTATCTTTTATATTCAATACTCTGACGGATGAAAGGCATTTTGACTACCCTGTGCCATTTGGCTCTGAGCCTCAATCCAAGAGCTCAGGGTGTTCCAAGATGAAATACTTTAGTAACACAGTCTACATTGCAATTTGGAGATTGCAACTCCCACGAGAAAGACTGTGATAGCAAGATTATCTTTTGCATTAACTGTGAGTTAAGAAACGGGAACCCCAGGCAAACTCCAGAGCTGCTCTGTCATGTACTGTATCACAGTGGGATGTCTTTTATCCCCCAAGTAAGCAAATTACATCTCAGTGAGGGTGAGGCTCGAGCAATTGCTGAAACAGGCAGCGTAGAAACTCAAACTCAGCAATGTGTTTAGTTTAGTTTACTTTAGATTGGAGATACAGTGTGGAAACAGGACCTTCAGGCCATTGAGTCTGTATCGAACAACAATCACCCAGCCACAAGTTCTACACTACATTCTAGGAACAGGTCGGTTAACATACAATCCTGCACGTCTTTGGAGAGTGGGAGGAATCCAGAGCCGCCGGAGAAACACACGTTATACAACTATAAGCTCACCCCTCATCCTCCTGCGCTCCAAGGAATAAAGCCCTAGCCTTCTCAACCTCTCCCTACAGCTCAGTCTCTCGGATTCTGACAACATCCTTGTCAAAAAGGTTTTTCAAAAATGTATCTACCTTAAACGTTTCTAATTATCTCGCAAATTAGTTTGGAATAGTTCGGGTAAATGCATAGTCTTTTACCCAGAGTGTGCTATCTGTACGGAGTTTGTACATTCTCCATGTGACCGCATGGGTTTTCTCTGGTTGCTCCGGTTTCCTCCCATAGACTGACAGGTTTGTAGGTTAATTGGCTCTGTAAGTAATAAATTGTCCCCAGTGTGTAGAATAGTGCTCATGGACGGGGTGAGCGTGGTCAACCCGGACTCGATGGGCCGAAGGGCCTGTTTCCAAGCTGTATCTTTAAAGTCTAAAGTCTAAAAGCAGGGTGAGATTGAAACTACAGCCCGTCTGAGTGTCAGTCAAGAAAGCTCTCGGTTTTAAAGACAAGGGCTACACTTCACAAAACAAAATGCCTGACAACATGTCGGACTGAAGAGAGAAATGTGCGGAGATTCCTTATTCATGAGATTCTGACTTTGAGTGATTGACAGTGAGAGAGCAGAGATAGGCAGGACATTGCTCCCATACATGTGGTCATTGTAGTACCTCAGGCAACAGTCTACTTTGCATATCATATTTCCCTGTTTCTGAAGCTGTTTCATATGCTTTGTGCGGTGGTAAAATAAATAGTGCACGAGAGACAATTTTATCATTCCAGTTGTGTCTGACTTCAGGGACAAACTAATACATTGCTATGCAGTTACAATAACCAAAACACTTTAAATGCTTAGAAAGGGCTGGTTTACACTGAAGATAGAAACAAAGCACTGGAATAACTCATCGGGTCAGGCAGCATCTCTGGAAAAGGTGATGTTTTGGGTTGAGCCTACTTCACACTGAGAGTCAGGGGAGAGGGAAACAAGAGATATTAAAGCTACATAGAGCAAATGAATGAAAGATATGTAAAAAACCAAGATGGTCAAGAAAAGGGGAGCGTACTTGATTTCTCCAATTTCAAGTAACCTCTGCATTCCCTCCATTCCCTTTTCCCCCACCCTAGTCATCCTACTAGTTCCACTGTTCACATCCTTTTATCCCTTCATTATCACGTTTGCCCCAGCCAACAATGGGCCATTATGGGCTCCGTCCTTCCTTGGTCATCTGTTACTGGTTTTGCTTTGTATTGGCATTTTCTTACCTCAAGTTCCCTCCCCTCTGCTTTCAGTCCGAAGAAGAAGAGTCCCAACCCAAACGTCACAAATTCTTTTTCTCCAGAGATGTTGCCTGACCTGTTCAGTTACTCCAGCATTTTGTGTCTATCTTGGATAATTTTTTAGCTTTGCCTCATAGAGCCAAGAAAAGATGTATTACAGAAGGAGGCCCTTCCACCCACCGAATGCTAACTATCCAACACCTATTTTTACACATACCCAACCCTTGGGTAACCCTTTTTATTATTTTCCCACATTCCGACATGTTATACTATCACGAAGGGGAAATAGATAGGGTTGATGCACAGAGTCTTTTACACAATGTAGGGGAATCAAGAACCAGAGGACATAGGTTTAAGCTAAGAGGGGAAAGAATTAGGAGGAACCTGAGGGACAACTTTTTCACATAGAAAGTAGTGGGTGTATGGAACGAGGGGTACGCAGGGGGATGGCGTTCCCCTACTTTTCAGTTTCCAGTTTATGTCCAATTTTACTTCGGAGTCACATGAGTGACTACGTGAAGAACCCCGCCAGGACGCATGCGTGTCATATCGCTACACGCATTGCGAAACAGTCAGGCGGGGTGGAACGACGTTCCCCCGCAGCGGCAGTTTTAAAAGCCGGAACCTGCAGGTAAGAGTACTCTGCGGTCTTTTTGTGTTTTCCCATACTGATTACAGGTGGAGAGCATGGACAAGTCGATGAAAGCAACGAGGGCTGCAACAAAGCTGGTGGGGGAGGACCGCGAAGTAGCGGGCAGCCAGCAGCGGCCAGCGGCACTTGAATCACCTATAATGGGATCAGCTGTGCCCGATGTCGCCTCCGCACCGGCCAGATCCACTCCGCGGCCGGGCGGTAAGGCAAAACAAAAAACCAACAAAGTTGTGGACTCAGATGAGTCCGACTTTGAGCAGCCGCGAGCGCTGGAGCCGGATGGAGCGGTGTGTGGAGCATTTGCTCCAATGTGACAGGCTCCGGGAGATGGAGTCTAGTCACTGTGGGCACTATGTAAAACCCACAGCAGCACCTCTTGTAGGGCTGCACAGTGCATCTCCCTCGTCAGAGGGGAGTACTGGGGGTCAGTTCTGGGCTGATCCTGAAGAGGGGTTGCAGAAGAGAAATCAACCTGCCACTGGTAACTATGGAGGTAGGTGGGTCTGGTTCCCTACAAATTGCGGGGAGCATGGAGGTTGGGGGGAGATTACACTCCTTTCTGGATGCATGAAGTATGTTAACTACCGACACTTATATTTTAAGCAGTATCCAGGGATATACCATAGAATTTATACAAAAATACAGCCCTCCAGTTCAGCATGTACCGAACCGAATGTTCGTACTTTCCGGTAAAGAAAAATCAGAAGCGCATGCTGAACTAGAGCGGCTTTACGCAAAAGGGGTAATTGAAAAATCCCAAAAACAAAATAGATGGTGGTTGTCGCATCATCATAGGTCTGACCAAATTGAATACATTTGTACAATATATTCATTTTAAAATGGAAACCTTTGTTACTGCAAAACAATTGATTTCCAAAGGTTACTTCATGGCTAGCATCGATTTAAAAGATGCTTACTATTCAGTGCCTATACGAGGTGACCACAGATGTTACTTAAAATTCAACTGGATGGGACAGCAATGGAAATATAGAGCGCTGCCAAATGGATTAACATCAGCCCCCAGGCTGTTCACAAAAATTTTGAAACCAGCCCTAGCGTTTCTACGGAAACGAAAACACATGGTCATGGCATATCTAGATGACATATTTATTGTGGGCAAAACTTTGGAATTGGCCAAACAAACTGTAACAGCCACAAAACAGTTATTTGAAAAACTGGAGTTTATTATCCATCCAGTTAAATCTAAATTAACGCCTTCCACTACTATGGACTATTTGGGGTTCACCATTGACTCAGTTCACATGTTGGTGACTTTGCCAAAGGGAAAGGCTATAGACTTAACAAAGGCTTGCAATAACCTCATTGACATCAGTAAACCGTCCATCAGATTGGTAGCAAAAGTGATTGGCAAAATAGTGCCTGCTTTTACAGCCACACATCGGACCTTTACATTACCAAAATGTATAGAGAGCAAAAATACGAGCACTCAAAATTAATGCTGGTCATTTTGACAGACCAATGAAACTACCAACCAAAGCTATAATGGAACTAAAATGGTGGATAGATAACATTCGGTTTTGTTTCAATCCAATCATTATCAGCAACCCTTCTATGGTGCTACAAACTGATGCCAGTGCACTTGGTTGGGGTGCCACCAATTCTATCACCAGCTGTGGAGGTAGATGGACTGCACAGGATGCATCATTATTACTAAGACTGGGCATAAACTACCTGGAAATGTTGGGTGCATTCTATGGCCTAAAGTCATATTGTACTGGGTCATATCACCAGCATGTTAGACTACAGATTGACAATACCACTGTGGTAGCATATATCAACCACATGGGTGGAAACAAATCGACATCATGTGACAATCTGGCTAATACAATTTGGCAATGGTGTATCCAGAGAGATATTTGGATATCAGCTACTTACCTACCAGGTAAACTAAATTTAGTGGCAGACACCAGGTCACGCAAATTTAATGAAAACACCGAATGGATGTTGAATAAAAAAGTATTTGCTGATATTACAGCATGATATGGAACACCAGATATCGATCTATTCGCATCAAGGCTTAATCACCAGTTATCAAACTATGTTTCGTGGGAACCAGACCCTGGGGCAGCGGCGACAGATGCATTTTCGCTGCATTGGGGGAAATTGTTTATTTATGCATTCCCTCCTTTCTGCCTCATCAGTCGGGTATTAAGGAAAATACAGCAAGACTGCGTCTGGTATTTTGGTAGTACCCGATCAGCCTACTCAACCATGGTTCCCTGTGATACTGAACATGGTATTAGAACCATGTATTACCATCCCGAATAGACCAGATTTATTGGTTCATCCCGTAACAGGGGATTGCCACCCATGCCATAACAATTTGAATTTATTAATTTGTAGAGTTTAAAAATACCCCTACTACAGCTGAGACTGACAGACCGAACCGTGAACATGATTTTGGCGGCCCACAGACAGTCCACCAAAAACAGTATCTGGTCTATATCAGGAAATGGGAGATGTATTGTCACAAAAACAGCATCACCTACAGAGAAATGAACATCCCATCTGTTCTGGGATTCCTGGCAGGCCTCCATTATGATGAGGGGCTCAGTTATAGTGCCATCAACTGCACCAGATTTGCCCTATCAACTTATCTATGGCAAGGAACAGAGCGTCACTCTGTTGGGACTCACTCTCTGGTAACAAAACTTATGAGGGGAATTTTTAATACCAATCCTCCAAGAACCAGGTACTCTCAATTATGGGATGTGAGTATTGTCCTGACGATGCTCAGGAATTGGTCTCCAGCAACAGCTCTGTCCCAACATAGACTGACATTAAAAACAGTCATGCCAATGGCTTTGGTCACGGCACAAAGGGTACAGTCGTTACATAAATTAAGACTGGACAACATGGCTTCTTCATCTGGAAATATTACGTTTCATATTTATGAATTAGTTAAGCAGAACAGACAGGGATCAGCAGGCCTCAATATAGAATTTAGGTCTTACCCAACAGATGATCGTCTCTGTATAGTAAGACATTTGTTGTTATACATGGAGAACACGAAAATCATCAGAGGCAATGAGAAGGCACTTTTAGTCAGCCACAAGCAACCACACAAAAAAGTGACGGTCCAGACCATCTCAAGATGGCTGAAACAGATTCTAATACAGGCTGGGGTGGATACTAATATTTTTAAATCTCATTCCACCAGGGCTGCAGCTACATCGGCAGCTATGCAGTTGGATGTACCAATGGACCAAATCCTCAAGACAGCAGGATGGTCAGGGGAAAAAAACATTCCAACTATTTTATCATAAACCAGTCATTAAACCTGGAACGTTTGCAGAAACAATTTTAAGTTCTGTAATTTAATTTACCCCATAAATAGGGGCTATAATTTTGTGTTAATAAATTTTCATGGATTTCAATGTCGGATTCATGTCTAAATTATGTTGACACAATTCCTCCCACAGTCATTAAGGCAGACGTGATGTTTCCACGGCATGAAATCACAGAGCTTTGAAATCTTCACGTAGTCACTCACGTGACTCCGAAGTAAAATAGTAAGATTAAACGAGAACTTACCAGTTCGAAATTTGATCATTATTTTATGAGGAGTACGTTGAGGGAATACGTGCCCCTCCGCTCCCACCCATGATCATATACTTAACTGGTATTTCTTCTCTAATCTTACTATGTTCAGTCATTACAGTTATCTGTGATTTCACACCGCTGCTTTGAAGAATGACACGCATGCGTCCTGGCGGGGTTCTTCATGTATTCCCTCAATGTACTCCTCATAAAATAATGATCAAACTTCGAACTGGTAAGCTCGTTTAATCTTACTATTTCTGTACTAGAAGGGAGTCAGAGACGTTTATTAGCTATCCTCATAGCTGCCAAGTAGTACGGCTTTTCCGTGTTTCATACGGAAATGCAATACGAATACGGAAATACGAATTTGCATTGTTAAATACGGATTTTTTTTTAAAGACGACCATGGATAATTGTCACAATGAGTCACCGCTGCACCAGCCATGAAACAAAATCGATTTGTTAACTACCACTGTTAGCACATGTTAACAGCCAGTAGTTAACATGTAGTTATACAATGTGTCATCAATACATTTTGACCAAGTATTAATGACACCGTGTTCCTTTAAATAAAATTCACGGGAGAATTTCTTAAAACTCACTGTCATTGAGGGCTCCGGAACATGTAAAGTCATTCATCCAGTTATTTTATTACAATGTGTCATCATCCCTTGTTCTCTCTCCCTCTCTCGTTGGGTCTCTCTGTCTTTACATCGATCCACATTCCTCAGTAAATGTAATTGTGTTTTGACCAAGTATTAATGACCGCGTTCCTTTAAATAAAATTCACTGGAGAATTTTTCCACCAATTACAATATTCCACCACTCACGCATATCCCCCAACAGCGCATGCACGGGTTCCTGTTGGGACGACGCCCCTGATCCTCCCTGCCTCCACCCCTCCCCCCCCCCCCCCCCCACTCCACACCTTGCCCTCCCCCCCCCCCCGTACTCACACCACACCCCCCCACCCCCAAAATCACCCCATAAATAGGGGCTACCAAATTTTAGGGGCTATAAAAAAATCCACTCTTAGCGGCTCTCCAGCGACGCAGCCATTCTCTCCACCACTCACGCATATCCCCCAACAGCGCCCATTGGGGGTTCCCGTTGTGACGTAGAACACGCAGGAATTACTATGCAGGTGAAGCTGACAGGCACGGCAAGTGGAAAAGGGTTTTATTAAAGCTTAAAATATAACACCAATTTAAACGTTAAAGAGGAGATTTATTCAGTCCATTCTTTCTTGTTGCGTCTCTTGTTGCGTTCTGCTGCCAGGGAGGGGGTCGGTTACAGGCGGGGAATGTCGTGGGCCGGTGGGGGGAGCGGCCTGCAGCCTTGTGAGGGGCACGGCTTCAGGCGAGGCTGTCGGGGGCTGGTGGGGGAGTGTTCTGCAGCTGGGGAAGGGGGACGTCTTCAAGCGGTGGCCAGTGGGGGGAAGGCTTCCTGGAGGGCTAGTATGGATGTTGTGGGCCGAAGGGACTGATTTCCAGAGGGCTAGTATGGACACTGGAGGCCGAATGGATTCTTGTGCTAGTCTTGCAGCTGGGAACAGGGAAGCTTCAGGTGGAGGCCAGAGGGAGTGTTCTGTAGCCGGGGGAGGGATGGCTCCAGGCAGGGATTGGTCGGGGTGATGGGGGAGTGTGAAGTGCTGCCGTGGCCTACCGCTGCCATGGCCTGCCGCTGCCATGGAGCGAGTGAGGGGAGGGGGATGGGGGTATGTGGGCGGGGATGGTGAGCCCTGCCAGCGCCCGGCCCCCTAAATCCCCCCCACTCTCACTCCTCACTTACACCAGGATCTCGAGGTTTGCAGCAATCGGCCAGCCTCCACGTTCACACACTCACGGCTTCTGGACACACAGTTCACACACTCACGGCTTATAGGCCCACAGTTCACTCACTCACGGCATCTCGAGCCACAGTTCACTCACTCATGACTTCTGGAGCCGACTCTCACTCACGGCTTCTCGACCTGATTCTCACTCACGGCTTCTGGGCTTCCAGGCTTACTGACTCATACCGACTTCTGGTCTCATACACAGCCTCCGCCGCTTTATTCTCCTCGCCCTCGGAAGGGGCGTTACCTTCATGGTGACTGGCAGGCGAGAAGACAAATCTGCTCATCTCATGATTTTTAAAACCTTCAGAACTTTTGTAATATTCTACCGATCGGAACAAAACTGGAGCTCTTGGAGTAGATGAGATGGTGAGTAAGGTGGCAAAAAATCCTAGCAATATACGGTACCATTTTTGTGCAAATTTAAAAACACTGTAGACCGGAAGTGGTCAAGATGAGAGTTTTAGCAATAGGATAGATAGATAGATAGATAGATAGATAGATAGATAGATAGATAGATAGATAGATAGATAGATGGATAGATAGATAGATAGATAGATAGATAGATAGATAGATAGATAGATAGATAGATAGATAGATAGATAGATAGATAGATAGATAATTGTTTTATTTTATACATATAGCATATCATATACCTATCAACAATCTAATCTTGTATGTAAATATGTGTGTTTTTACAATAAAATATTTACATATTACGGTTGACATTTTCCCTGAGTCCAAAATCAGCTTATCTGAAAATGTCATGCTTTATTTCTAGACATTACTGAAAATGTATAAAAATTATCAAGGCTGAGTTTAAACAAGCAGCTCTCGCTGATGACATCATGGATCTGCTCGGCGGCGCCTCACACACACAATCGTCCACGCGTTTCGAGTGATGTCACACCCCCCCGGCCCATGCCCCCCCCCCCCCGGTATTGAAAACTGGCGGTCCTCGGATCCATGTCCATCTGCCTGCCCGCTACCTCGCCCTCGCCCAGGTTCGTCGCCCGGCGCCTGGTGTGAAGGCTGCTGCAGCGGGCCGAGCCTGGCTTGATGCCCGCCCTCCATTTCATTCCTCCCTCTCTGCCCCCCACTCCCTATCTTCCCCCCTCCCTCTCTCTCAGCACCCCCCTCCCTCTCTGCCCCTCTCCCTCTCTGCCCCCTCCCTCTCTGTCCTCCCCCTCCCTCTCTCCATCTCCCCCCTCCCTCTCTGTCCCCCTCCCTCTCTGTCCCCCCTCCCTCTCTGCCCACCCTCCCTCTCAGCCCCCCCTCTCTATCCCCTCCCTCTCAGCCCCCTCCCTCTCTGCTCTCCTCCCTCTCTGTCGCCCCTCCCTCTCTGCCCACCCTCCCTCTCTGCTCCCTCCCCCTGAAAACCCCTCTCTGCCCCTCCCCCTCTCTGGCTCCCTCCCTCTGTCCCCGCCCCCTCCCCCCCCTCCCTCGCTGCTCCTCCCTCTCTGCCCCCCCCCTCTCTTCCCCCTCCCTCTCTTTCCCCCCCGCTCTCTGTCCTCCCTCCCTATCTCCACCCTCCCTATCTACCCCCCCCCCCTCTGTACCCCCTCCCTCTCTGCCCTCCTCCCTCTCTGGCTCCTCCCTCTCAGCCCCCCTCCCTCTCTAGGAAGTGGTGAGTATTGGGACCTATGGGTGAGTGGTGGAGTATTGTGTTTGGGAACCAGTCCTTCCCTGTGACGTCGCACGCGCCCCCCCCCCCCCCCCCAACCCCTCAAACTCTACCCCCCTCCTTCTCCTTCTCTACCCCCCTCACCCTCTTCCTCTCTACCCTCTCCCTCTCTAGCCGTGCCTGCGCAGTTGGGAGTTATATGTGAGTGGATAGGGCGGGGGATGGGGTAAAAGGAGCGAATGAATAATGTTAATATAACATCAAGGGGGGTGGTTAATGTGTGTGTGACTCCGCAGCCCCCCCCCCCCCCCCGCAAAAAATATATATACACACACTGAACATTTGTCATATATTATTCGTTTTACATTTATTTTGTGCTGCAGCAAGTCTGAATTTCATTGTTTTTTTTCAGTAAAAGACACTCTTTATTCTTGACTCTCTTCACTCTTGACCACATGGTTCTCTCCAGGTGCACCGGTTTCCTCCCATATCCCAAAGATATACAGGTTTGTAAGTTAACTGGCCTCAGTAAAGTGTGTAGGAAGTGGATGCGATAGTGGGATAAAATCGAACTATTGTGAACTGCTGATGAATGGGCGGCGTGGATTCAGTGGGCTGAAGGGCCTCTTTGCACGCTGTATCTTTCAATCGATATTCGGTGTTGTGCTTTATGGTTAATGTAGAAGCAGCTACTGAGGAGAGGTGGACAAGATATCCATGAAAGCCCTTGAAAGTATGAAGCATAAATGGCAAGAACTCAAGCCATCTTGAACAGCACAAATAACAGTTAGCCTGTATCATTTCAGTCACTGTACTATAGTAAAGATGTGTTTAGTTTAGAGATACAGCATGGAAGCAGGCCCTGCAGCCCTCCAAGTTCATGTTGACTATCAATCATTACGATATTGGCTTCTAAGAAGCTTTTAGATAGGTACATGGAAGTGCAGGGAATATAGTGATATGTATCAAGTACAGGCAGATGAGATATTTTTATCTTGGCATCATGTTCAGCACAGTCATTGTGGGTTGAAGGGACTGTTCCTGTGCTGTACAGTTCTATGCTCTATGTTTTATGTTCTAAGGTCTATGTTCTATGTTCTATGTACACACTAGTTCTATGTTATCCAACTTTTGCATCGTCTCTGGGGGCAATTTACAGAGGCCAATTACCCAACAAATCACCACATCATTGGGATGTGGGAGGAAATCAGAGCACCCGGAGGAAAAGCATACGGTGACAGGAAGGACATACAAACTCCACGCAGGCAGCACCCGAGGGCAGAATCGAACCCGGCTCCCTTGTGCTGTGAGACGGCAGTTCTACCAGCTGCGCCATTGTGCCTCTTGATATTCTTTACCTCATCGTCTCGTTCTGTAAACCTGTGATCCATTTCGTCGATCTACCATTTTGACAAGACGTTGATGACACTTCACGATGATAAATGGCCTCGAGTTGTTTACTCAAGGGAGTAATTATTTCTCTCATGTTGAAGTCCCTCTTCAAAGGGAGGAATGGAGAATGCTTCCAAGACCAGATCAGTGAGGCAAACTGTTGTTTGTAGAGTCCCATAATTACAATCAGAGGGAATAATGCTGTTCAGAAGAGGTGATAGAAAACTCAAATTTAAATTGCCTTCTTATTAGATTAAGGTTTACCGATGTGTGAAATCAATACGGTGCTATTGAAGCTTCATGTTTTTGCACTTAATCTTGATTCTGTTTTGAGTGAATTTGGTGGGGATCCATTGATTGCAGCAATAAAAACTGATGGCATGAATTTTTGAAAGCGCTCTCTTCCATTTCAAGCCTGTCCATGTCTAGGCGGAACAGCATTCTACAAACTCGTGAAATAAATAGAACATGAATAAACCACCAGTTACAATAATGTTAAGCCAAACTGGACAGGTAATAACTGATGCAAGAAGTAAACTGAATTCTCTATTTCTCTAATTTTACGTAACCCTTGCATTCCCTCTCTCTCTCTCTCTCTGTCTCTCTCCCACTCCTAGTCATCATGTTAGTTTCACTGCTTGTATCCCTTCATTATCAACTCCTCCACCCCCAAAAATGGACCATTGTTGGCTCCACCTTTCATTGGCCATCGGTACCGGCTCTGATTTGTTATGCACCTTTTCATACCTCTAGTTTCATTCTCCCCTGAATTTTATTCTGAAGAAAGGTCTCGACCAGAAACATCAGCTATTCCTTTTCTCTAGAGATGCTGCCTGACCGCTTGGTTTACTCCAGCATTTTGTGTCTATCTTTAGTGTAAACCAGCATCTGCAGTTCTTTACCAGACAAAATGAAAATCAAGTGGTCTTCAACATATAGCTCTCTCACCTTAGCAGCACAGTGGCACAGTCATAGAGTTGCTGCCTTGCAGGGCCTTAGAATTGGTTTTGATCCTGTCCTCCGGTGCTATCTGTACTGAGTTTGTACATTATCCATGTGACCGAGTGGATTTTCTCTGGGTGCTCTGGTTACCTCCCACATTCCAAAGATGTGCAGGTTTGTAGGTTAATTGGCTTCTGTAAAAATGAACCTTAGTGTGTAGGAACGAACTATTGTACGGGTGATCGTTGGTCGGCATGGACTCAGTGGGCTGAAGGCCCTGTTTCCACACTGAATCTCTAACCTAAAACTGACACCTGAGACTCTTCTCTTGAGATTTAAGTGAAAAATCCAATAAGGGTTTAGAGTTTTCAGAGATGCAGCGTGAAGCATGCCATTCAGCCCACCGAGTTCGTGCTGACCAACAATCACCGCATACACTAATTCTAATGAATAAATAAACAGATAAAGTGTAAATAAACAAATAATGGGCTATTAATGTTCAGAGTTTTGTTTGAGTTGAGTTTAATAACTTGATGGCTGTGGGAAAGTAGCTATTCCTGAACCTGAATGTTGCAGTCTTCAGGCTCCTGTACCTTCTACCTGAAGGTAGCGGGGAGATGAGTGTGTGGCCAGGATGGTGTGGGTCCTCGATGATGCCGCCAGCCTTTTTGAGGCAGTGACTGTGATAGATCCCCTCAATGTTAGGGAGGTCAGAGCCAATGATGGACTGGGCAGTGTTTACTACTTTTTGTAGTCTTTTCTGCTCCTGGGCGCTCAAGTTACCGAACCAAGCCACGATGCAACCAGTCAGAATGCTCTCTACTGTGCACCTGTAGAAGTTAGAGAGAGTCCTCCTTGACATACCGACTCTCCATAATCTTCTCAGGAAGTCTTGTGCTCACCCAGGAATTTGAAGCTCTTGACCCTGTCCACCATTGACCCATTGATATAAACAAGACTGTGTGTCTCCATCCTACCTCTTCCAAAGTCCACAATCAGTTCCTTGATTTTGCTGGTGTTGAGGGCCAGGTTATTGTGCTAGCACCATTTGGTCAGTCAGTCGATCTCTCTTCTATACTCTGACTCGTCCCCATCAGTGATATGTCCCACAATAGTGGCATTGTCAACGAACTTGATGATGGAGTTCGCACTATGACCGGCTACGCAGTCATGATTATAGAGTGAGTACAGCAGGGGTCTGAGCACGCAGCCTTGAGGTGCTCCTGTGCTGAATGTTATCGAGGCTGACACCTTTCCACCAATACGAACAGTCTGTGGTCTGTGAATGAGGAAGTCGAGGATCCAATTGCAGAGGGATGCGCAGAGACCCAGTTCTGCGAGTTTGGTAACCAGCTTGGAGGGGATGTCCCAGGGAGAAGGTACAAATTCCGTACAGACAACGCCCGTAGTCAGAATCGAATCTGGGTCTCCGGCGCTGTAAGGCAGTAATTCTAGCATTGCGCCACTGTGCCGCATTCACTCTCACATTGGATGGAGAACGTGGAAACGCCACACGAACAGCACCGGAGGTCAGTATCAAACCTGGAGTCAGTTGCTGGAGTTTTGACTGGGCAGCTTTACTATCGGTGCCACTTGCAGCCAATAACCAACAATAAGAATTTGAAAACTCATAATCATCTTAACGATCAAAAGCCATAATCATCCAAACAAAGAGATTCCCCTTCAACCAACTCTATCTTGAAACTTTAAAGTACAAGCATGGTTGAGCTTTGAAGGCTAATATTTAATCAATTATTCAACACATTAAAAATATTTATTACCACTATTATTTTTCATTTAGAAACTATGTTGATATTTAATGCAGTCTACGCACAGATTGAGTTAAGGATGCAAGCTTCAATAGCAATGGACCATCTGCCACCAGAGGGGAGGTTTTGATCCCATCTGCCTGGAGTTAAGTGGAAATGAAGCTCCCGAGATGAAACACCACTAGTCTCACGTTCAACAGCCTCTAATCCCAGAAGTGAAAGTGGAATGTTCTAAGGCATTGCAAACACATTGGCTGCACTGCAATTATATATGGGAGATGCATCAATGTCATCTGCCTTTGCTGCAAAAAATGGCTTATAAAGAGCAGGTTCAGTCACAATGAAGGCAAATGACAGACGTTGATAGATCTGATCAGGGAAAATAGACCAAAGATCGTGTGAAGATAGGCACAAAATGCTAGACTTACACAAAAGGTCAGGCAGCACCTCTGGAGAAATGGAGGGTTAGCACAGTGGCTCAGTGGTAGAATTGCTGCTGCACAGCGCCAGTTTGACCCTGACTGCGTGTGCTGTCCGTACGGAGTTTGTACGTTCTCCCCGTAACTGTGTGGGTTTTCTCCGGGATCTCTGGCTTTCCTCCCACACTCCAAAGATATACAGGTTTGTAGGCTAATTGGTTTGTTAAAATTATAAATACACTGTCCCTAGAGTGTGTAGGATAGTGTTAGTGTGCGGGGATTGCTGGTCGCCCTTGCTCAGCGGGCCGAAGGACCTGTTTTCACACTGTATCTCTTAACCCAACGAAAAATGAATAGTTGACATTTCGGATCACTACCATTCTTCTGAGAGTCATGGCAGAGGGAAACTAGTGGCATGAAGAGGTCAGCACTAATGGCCAAAGGGATCAAAGTTTGCGTGATGTCATCAAGTATTAACTTGCATTACAAATCTTTGCTGGAGGCACGTCATTCCACATCAGTGAGGCAGCAGGAAAATGTAAGGTTTAGAGACACAAAGTGCTGGAGTAACTCAGGCAGCATCTGAGGAAAAAGGATGGGCTGCCTTTCGGTCTCGACCCTTCTTCAGACTCTTCGTTGTGTTCATGTTCGGTATAAACCAGCACCTGCAGTTCCTTTCTGCCCATTTTGGAAGATTTCTAAAATTGGATTGGAACATAGCACAGTACAGCACAGGTACAGCCTCTTCGGCCCACAATGTCCATGCTGAACCTCCGGTGGAACAGTGGAGCAGCGGAAGATCAAGGGCGATCAGGATGCTCCATCTACACTAGTCCCACTTTCCTACATTTAATGCATATCCCTCTAAAGCTACCCTGCCCATGTACCTGTCCAAATGTATTTTTCATGTTGTTATAGTAGAAACATAGAAACATAGAAACATAGAAATTAGGTGCAGGAGTAAGCCATTCGGCTCTTCGAGCCTGCACCGCCATTCAATATGATCATGGCTGATCATCCAACTCAGTATCGCGTACCTGCCTTCTCTCCATACCCTCTGATCCCCTTAGCCACAAGGGCCACATCTAACTCCCCATTAAATATAGCCAATGAACTGGCCTCAACTACCCTCTGTGGCAGAGAGTTCCAGAGATTCACCACTCTCTGTGTGAAAAAAGTTCTTCTCATCTCGTTTTTAAAGGATTTCCCCCTTATCCTTAAGCTGTGACCCCTTGTCCTGGACTTCCCTAACATCGGGAACAATTTTCCTGCATCTTGCCTGTCCAACCCCTTAAGAATTTTGTAAGTTTCTATAAGATCCCCTCTCAATCTTCTAAATTCTAGAGAGTATAAACCAAGTCTATCCCGTCTTTCTTCATAAGATAGTCCTGACATCCCAGGAATCAGTCTGGTGAACCTTATCTGCACTCCCTCTATGGCAATAATGTCCTTCCTCAGATTTGGAGACCAAAACTGTACGCAATACTCCAGGTGTGGTCTCACCAAGACCCTGTACAACTGCAGTAGAACCTCCCTGCTCCTATACCCAAATTCTTTTGCAATGAAAGCTAACATACCATACGCTTTCTTTACTGCCTGCTGCACCTGCATGCCTACCTTCAATGACTGGTGTACCATGACACCCAGGTCTCGCTGCATCTCCCCCTTTCCCAATCGGCCACCATTTAGATAATAGTCTGCTTTCCCGTTTTTGCCACCAAAATGGATAACCTCACATTTATCCACATTATACTGCATCTGCCAAACATTTGCCCACTCACCCAGCCTATCCAAGTCACCTTGCAGTCTCCTAGCATCCTCCTCACAGCTAACACTCCCCCCCCAGCTTAGTGTCATCCGCAAACTTGGGAGATATTGCCTTCAATTCCCTCATCCAGATCATTAATATATATTGTAAATAGCTGGGGTCCCAGTACTGAGCCTTGGGGTACCCCACTAGTCACTGCCTGCCATTGTGAAAAGGACCCGTTTACTCCTACTCTTTGCTACCTGTTTGCCAGCCAGTTCTCTATCCACATCAATACTGAACCCCCAATGCCTTGTGCTTTAAGTTTGTATACTAATCTCTTATGTGGGACCTTGTCGAAAGCCTTCTGGAAGTCCAGATACACCACATCCACTGGTTCTCCCCTATCCACGCTACTAGTTACATCCTCGAAAAATTCTATAAGATTCGTCAGACATGATTTACCTTTCGTAAATCCATGCTGACTTTGTCCAATGATTTCACCACTTTCCAAATGTGCTGCTATCCCATCTTTAATAACTGACTCTAGCAGTTTCCCCACTACTGATGTTAGACTAACTGGTCTGTAATTCCCCATTTTCTCTCTCCCTCCCTTCTTAAAAAGTGGGGTTACGTTTGCTACCCGCCAATCTTCAGGAACTACTCCAGAATCTAAAGAGTTTTGAAAGATTATTACTAATGCATCCACTATTTCTGGAGCTACTTCCTTAAGTACTCTGGTATGCAGCCTATCTGGCCCTGGGGATTTATCGGCCTTTAATCCATTCAATTTCCCCAACACCACTTCCCGGCTAACCTGGATTTCACTCAATTCCTCCAACTGCTTTGACCCGCGGTCCCCTGCTATTTCCGGAAAATTATTTATGTCTTCCTTAGTGAAGACGGAACCAAAGTAGTTATTCAATTGGTCCGCCATATCCTTGTTCCCCATGATCATCTCCCCTCTTTCTGACTGCAAGGTACCTACTTTTGTTTTAACTAATCTCTTTCTTTTCACATATCTATAAAAACTTTTGCAGTCAGTTTTTATGTTCCCTGCCAGTTTTCTTTCATAATCTATTTTCCCCTTTCTAATTAAGCCCTTTGTCCTCCTCTGCTTGTCTTTGAATTTCTCCCAGTCCTCCGGTATGCTGCTTTTTCTGGCTAATTTGTACACATCATCCTTCGCTTTGATACTATCCGTGATTTCCCTTGTTATCCATGGATGTACTACCTTCCCTGATTTATTATTTTGCCAAACTGGGATGAACAATTTTTGTAGTTCATCCATGCAGTCTTTAAATGTCTTCCATTGCATATCCACCGTCAACCCTTTTAGAATTAATTGCCAGTCAATCTTGGCCAATTCACGTCTCATACCCTCAAAGTTACCTTTCTTTAAGTTCAGAACCATTGTTTCTGAATGAACAATGTCACTCTCCATCCTAATGAAGAAATCAACCATATTATGGTCACTCTTGCCCAAGGGGGCACGTTCAACAAGATTGCTAACTAACCCTTCCTCATTACTCAATACCCAGTCTAAAATAGCCTGCTCTCTCGTTGGTTCCTCTACATGTTGATTTAGATAACTATCCCGCATACATTCCAAGAAATCCTCTTCCTCAGCACCCCTGCAAATTTGATTCACCCAATCTATATGTAGATTGAAGTTACCCATTATAACTGTTTTGCCTTTGTCGCACGCATTTCTAATTTCCTGTTTGATACCATCTCCAACTTCACTACTACTGTTAGGCGGCCTGTACACAACACCCACCAGCGTTTTCTGCCCCTTAGTGTTTTATATTATAGTACTGTCGCAACTACCTCCCTTGGTAGCTCATCCATTATACTCACCACCCTCAGTGTGAAAAAGTTGTTTCTTGGGTTTATTGGTTTATATCTTCATGTGTAATTGTTTGTTTCACTAAGGACCCTGTAACTCTCTATCCCACAGAGGTATGGAGGTTTAGTTTAGTTTAATTTAGTTTAGTTTATTGTCACATGTACCGAGGTACAGAGGAAAGCTTTTTTGGTGCGTATTATCCAGTCAGTGGAAAGAATATACATGATAGATATATATACATATTTTTTTAAATATTTATATATAAAACGTATATATATCATTCTAGAATAACATAAGTCCAGTAATGTCCAATTAAAGATACTCTTAAGGTCTCTAAATGAGGTAGATGGGAGTTCAGGACCACTCTAGTTATTGGTAGGATGGTTCAGTTCCTGCCTGATAACAGCTGAAACTGTCCCTGAATCTATAAGTATGCATTTTCACACTTCTGTACCTCTGGCCTGATGGGAGAGGGGAGAAATGAAAGTGTCCGGGGTGAGACTCATCCTTGATTATATCGATGGCCTTGCCAAGGCAGTGTGAAATGTAAATGGTGTAAATTGAAGGGAGGTTAGTTTGTGTGATGATCTGGGCTATGTCCACAATTCTCTGCAATTTCTTGTGGTTTTTAATGGAGCTGTTCCCAAACCATGCTATGATGCATCTCCATAAAATGCTTTGTACTGCGCATCTGGAGAAGTTGGTGAGAGTTGTTGGGGACCTACCGAACTTTCTACGCCTTATAAGGAAGTAGGGGCATTGGGGTGCAGTTTGAATGATTGAATATATTTAATGTAAACAGATTTTGTCTGTAGTATTAAAGGGTTTTGTGGTTCAGGTAAGATCTAGATCACCTCAGTCTTGAGTGGGTGAACAGGGTTGAGGGGCCGAGTGGCCTACATAAGCTGCTATTTTTCAAGCCCTTCTATCAACACTAAGGATTATAGAGTCATGCAACACGGTACAGGTCCTTCAGCCCAATGCCAGACAAGATGCCCCATCTACACTCGTCCCACCCTCCCGTGCTTGGTCCATAACCCTCGATCAATGGTTTATGGTCAATGGTGCTTTATTGTCACATGTGCAAATGCGCAGGGAAATTATTTTCTCACATACAGTTCAGTAAAGTATTGCCATGCCTAAGCACAATCCCCAATTAGCAAAGTGAACAGATATAGTTCACTGAGACAGCATGCAAGCACGAGGTTTTGGTGCCATTTTCAAGGCCAGTCATATGGATCATATATTCTCTAGATCTTTTGAACGATGCCCGATCCAGTCGAGTCCCAGCCTGCTGCAGGGGCTCCAGTCATCATCTTCCTTGAACATGTGGATTAACCTGTGAACCGAAGATAGACACAAAATGCTGGAGTAACTTCGCGGCACAGGCTACATCTCTGAAGAGAAGGAATGGGTGATGTTTCGGGTCGAGACCGTTCTTCCAACCCATGAACCAACGTCTCTCTCTTGCAGTGCACCTTTGTGCCCATCCATCTCTAAACCTTTCCTATCCATGCACCTGTCCATATGTTTTTTAAATGTTGTGATTGTCCCTTCCTCAATTACCTCCTTTGGCAACTCGTTCCAGATACCCACACTCTGTGTGAAAATATTGCCTCTCAGGTTCCTATTAAATCATTCATCTCTCACCACCCCTCTCTCGTCTATTGCAGACAACAGAGAAAGAAATGAAGTGATCAACTTTTACACACATTTTGTGCTCAAAAAGTTGACACTATTTATCCACAGATTTCTGCTGATCTCAATAAAATGTTGTTAATCAAATACAACATAATTCACATTCAGCGAGAACAAATTTATATGCCTCCATGAGCCTTCAATCCAATGATGGATTGGATATATAAAAGCGAAAAATATATTTCCTGTGACTTCCTATCAAAATTATAAATGATGACTCTGCTCTCAATCCATCATCTCTGTTCTTTGTGGAAGGAATTATCATTAAGACTGAAGCAACCAATCTTTAGACTATAGACTATAGAGATCAGGCACAGAAACAGGCCATTCAGCCCACCGGGTCCACGCGGACCAGCGATCACCCCGTTTATTAGCACTATCCTACACAGTAAATTTACAATTTACAGAAGCCAATTAACCAACAAGCATGCATGTCTTTGGAGTCTTACAGCGTGGAAATAGGCCCAACTTGCCCACACCGGCCAACATCCCATCTATACTAGTTTCACCTGCCTGCCTTTAGCCCATATCCCTCTAAACCTGTCCTATCCATGTACCCGTCTAAATATTTCTTAAACATCATGATAGTACCTATCTCAACTACTTCCTCCAGCAGCTCATTTCATACAACTACCACTATCTGTGTGAAAAATTATTTTCCCACTCACCTTAAACCTATGTCCTCTGGTCTCAATTCCCCTACTCTGGGCAAGAGACTCTGTGTATTTTCCCAAACTATTCTTCTCATGAGTGTGGGAGGGAACCAGAGCACTCGGAGCACAGGGAGAACATGCAAACTCCATACAGACATCACCCATAGTCAGGATCGAACCCGGATCTCTGGCCCTGTAATGTCTACCATTGCGCCACCCTGTCACTTCATCAAACATTGTAAACAAAGCCAACCAGCCCCCGCAAGGGTCATAGACATACATTTGGCCCATCAGGTCCATGCCAACTATAAGGCACCCACTTACTCTATTCCCCATTTCAGCTCATTCTCTCTATCATTCTCATCTAAAGTCCCCAGCTTCCACCGCACACTTGCACACCAGGGGCAATTTGCAGAAACCAATTCATATGTCATCTCACAAGCCATTGGGTTGTGGGAGGGAAACAGGAACAGCTGGAAGAAGCCCATGTGGTGAGAGGGGGAAGGATAGAGAGCGAGGGAAAGAGGGAGAGAGAGATTCAGATTCAGATTCAGATTCAATTTTAATTGTCATTGTCATTGTCACCGAGGTACGTTGTTGAGTAGAGTGACAGCCGCCGGAAAGAAGCTGTTCCTCGACCTGCTGGTTCGGCAACGGAGAGACCTGTAGCGCCTCCCGGGCAATGGGGAAAATGGAGAGGGTTAGAAGGAGGGAGAGAGAGGGGAAAGGGGAAGAAGGGGAGATGGTGAGGGAGAGAGGAGAGAGGGAGGGAGAGAGGAGGGAGAGAGGGAGAGAGAGAGGGAGAGAGAGAGGGAGAGGAGAGGGAAAGAGAAAGAGGGAGAGAGAAGACGGGTGAAAAGGGGCTGAGAAAGGGGAGTGGGGAGTGGGAGAGGAGGTGGGAGAGGGAGAGAGGAAGAGGATGAGAGGAGAAGGAGAGTGAAAGAGGGAGGGAGAAAGGGAAGGAGGCGAAGATGAGGGGGGATGGTGTGAGAAGGTGAGAAAGAGAGAACCTCTTTCTGGCAGGCAGCAAGTCTACTGCTGCACTACCGTGCGGCCCTTCACTGATTAACCTGTTGAGTTTGAGCTTTAATTAAGGTATCTGGAGCAGTAAAATAGCACCAAGATGCAATAACTAAAACAAAGGCTGTGAAATACTAATTCTGATGTGCAAGCTTCAAATGAGGCTGACTCAATCTCCGCCAATGGTTTAGTTTTACGATCAGTCCATGCCAATTCCCACAGTTTTTGGCATACCCTATCAATCTCCTTTTACACGTGTGAAATAGCTGTTAAACACAACAACTTTCTTCATGAAAAAAACCCCACAAAGTTCTGTAGTAACTCAGCGGGTCAGTCAGCATCCCCAGAGAACGGATAGATGATGTTTCGGATCAGGTCCCTTCCTCAAACTGATTGTTGAGGAGGGGTGGAGGTGGAAGAAAGTTGGAAGATAGGAGGGGCAGGACAAAGTATGGCAGGTAATAGGTGTACACAGGCGTGGGGAGATTTGATACGCAGATGGCTGGACAAAGGCCAAAGATGTAAAAACAAAATAGAAGGTGTGAGACAAAAGGATTGACAAGCTGCAAATTGTGAAGACAGAGGAAGGAATGTAGGAGGAGGTAGAGGGAGAGTGAGAGGGAAGAATCAGGTGTGAGATCGAGTGGGGCACAAGGGAGTGAGGGAGCGGGGGAGGGGAGAACGTGGGGGGAGAAATGGGAGGGGGATGGGGAGTTCTCTGTTCAATAAAGAGCTGAGAACATAGAATATATAACATAATCCTTGGTCTGTTGCCACCTGTGCTTGAGTGATTCACATGCGTGTCGAAATATTTCTTATAAGTTAGGGATGCTATTGTGCAGGACAGCGACTTTGAGTTAGGTCAACTACTAATCCAGTTCAACCTGACCCATCTATTAGGGTAGGGCCGAGATGGCCTGTTTCCGTGCTGTAATTGTTATATGTATATGTTATATGTTATATGTTATATGTTATTAGTGCGTGAGAAGGAACTGCAGATGCTGGTTTAGACCCAAAGTCTTGGCTTCTGTAAAAGTGGAACATTACCCCTGGTGTGCAACATAGTGACTGAAAATGGCGCCAAAATCTGCCGACTGGCTAGAATGTCGTTTGCTGTTTGCTAAAGGGTAAATAAAATGGTATCTATCCAATAAATTGGGTGATCATTAGTCGGCGTGGACTTGGTGGGCTGAAGTACCTGTTTCTACGCTGTATCTCTAAAAAAAAAAGAACACTAGCAGAATAAACCCTTTTTTCTAAACCAACATCAACAGTTCCTTGTCTCTCCATTGTAATCTATGCTCATGACATCTTTCTAAAGCAGAGACAATCTTCTGTTGCAATTAATGAGGTTTGCTTATTCCTTTCTGGGAGCAGTTCTCTGCATTGGCACCGAGCAGCTGGTAAAATGTTATTTCCTCCTTTTCCTTTTTGCTAAAAAGACTTACTTTAAATAAAAAGTCACACTTTCCTAAAGGAAGGAAAGCATTGGTGCTGGATGAGTTGTGGAAAAATAAGATTAAAGCTCGACTGCAAAGTTTAGGTTAGCTTAAAGATAGACATAAAACACTGGAGCAACTCAGCGGGACAGGCAGCATCTCTGTTAAGAAGGAATGGGTGACATTTCCAGTCGAGACTCTTCTTAGTTTATTTTGTTTAAATTTAGTTTAATTTAGTTTAGTTTAATTCCGTTCAGTTCAGTTCCGTTTAGTTCAGTTCAACCCACCAATTCTGCGCCGACCAGCGATCACCCAATACACTAGCACTATCCTATACTTTAGACTCTTTACGGAAGCAAATTAACCTACAAACATAGAAACATAGAAATTAGGTGCAGGAGTAGGCCATTCGGCCCTTCGAGTCTGCACCGCCATTCAATATGATCATGGCTGATCATCCAACTCAGTATCCCGTACCTGCCTTCTCTCCATACCCTCTGATCCCCTTAGCCACCAGGGCCACATCTAACTCCCTCTTAAATATAGCCAATGAACTGGCCTCGACTACCCTCTGTGGCAGAGAGTTCCAGAGATTCACCACTCTCTGTGTGAAAAAAGTTCTTCTCATCAAACCTGCAAGGCTTTGCGATGTGGGAGGAATCCTGAGCACCCGGAGAAAACCAACGCTGTCCCAGGAAAACATGCAAACTCCGTTCAAACATCACACGTAATCAGGATTGAACCTGTGTCTCTGCCACTGTAAGGCCGCAACTCTCCTGTTGGCCACTTGCTGCTTCATGCTCACTGCCTGATCTATTGGACATTTCCAGGATTTTCTTTTCTTTTTTGTTTGTTCTCTCTCTCACCCTCCGAGGCAGACTCACAAACCTCTGTGTGAAAAAATGTTTCCACATCTCTGTTCTAAATGGCTTGCCCCTTATTCTTAAACTGTGGCCCCTGGTTCTAGACTCCCTCAACATCGGGAACATGTTTCCTGCCTCTAGCGTGTCCAAACCCTTAATAATCTTATATGTTTCAATAAGATACCCTCTCATCCTTCCAAATTCCAGAGTATACAATACCCAGCTGTCTCATTTTCTTAGCATATGACAGTCCCGCTATCCCGGAAATTAACCTTGTAAACCTACGCTGCACTTCCTCAATAGCAAGAATGTCCTTCCTCAAATTTGGAGAACAAAACTGCACACAATACTCTAGATGTGGTCTCAGTAGGGCCCTATAAAACTGCAGAAGGACCTCTTTGCTCCTATGCGCAACTCCTCTTGTTATGAAGGCCAACATGCCATTCGCTTTCTTCACTGCATGCTGTACCTGCATACTTACTTTCATTGACTGATGAAGAAGGACCCCCCAGATCCCATTGTACCTCACCTTTTCCCCACTTGACACCATTTAGATGATAATCTACCTTCCTGTTTTTGCTACCAAAGTGGATAACCTCACATTTATCCACATTAAACTGCATCTGCCATGCATCTGCCCATGCACCCAAACTGTCCAAGTCACCCACAGGCCGAGCGGCAGCAGTGGGCGGGCAGGGAGGGGACGGGCCGAGTGGTGGCTGAGCCGGAGTGGGCAGAGGGAGGGAGGGAGAGTTGGGTTGCAGGGTAGCCGAGCAGTTTGTGTACCTCACACACACAATGCAAACTGGTCCAATCGTCAAGTCAAGGGGATCTAAACCACAGCTAACAATCAATGACCTGTGGAGGAAGGAACTGCAGATGCTGCTTTTAAAGGAGGGAGGGAGGGTGACTGATGGTAGGGGAAAGGAGGGGAGGGAGAGGTGAGGGAGGGATTGGGGGAGGGGAGGAGCAGAGGGGAAAGATCCTGGGGAGATGAGGAGGGAGAATGGGGAGATTGAGTGAGAGGAGAGTGTAGGGAGGGAGAGGGGGGAAAGTGGGAGATGTGAGGACGGAGAGGGGGAGAGGGGGGGGAATTGAAGGAGGGGATAGTGGGGGAGGTAGGGAGTGGGTAATAGAGGGAGAGGAGGGCAGTTGGGAATGTCAGGAGGGATAGTGGGGGGTGTATGTCGAGGTGAAGACTGGGGTATAGAGGCATAGGAAGGAGGGGTTTGGGAGGAAAGAGGAGTTATGGAGGGACAGAGGGAGTGAATGAGGGTAGGGGAAAGGAGAGGGAGGGAGGGAGGGAGGGAGAGGTGAGGGAGGGATTGGGGAGGGGATGAGGAGGGGAGAGAAGCGGGAGGGTGAACAGGAGGGGGAGGGAGTGCTTGGGAATGAGGGGAAATGAGCCGCACCTGCGCAGTTGGGGGCTATGCGTGAGTGGTGGAATATTGCATTGGGGGAACAAGTTGCGTTGGGGGAATGGGTGAGTGGCGGAATATTCCGTTGGGGGAGCAGACCCAACGGATTTGTAATTGGTTTAGTTATTAATATTTTCCAAGAGCAGGTCCTGATAGTGGAAACCCATTCCCTAGATTCATTCTTGTAACTTTCATGTTGAAGTGGCAGTAGTCCAATGTGTAAAGCTGGAGTAATGGGCCTGTCCCACTTAGGTGACTTTTTAGACGACTGCTGGAGACTATGCAGTCACCATATGGTCACCACATGTTCGTGGGTGGTTGCCAGGGAGTCGCCTTCATGGTCATGAGGACTTCTGCATTCTGGGAACTAGACGCTGCCTCATTATGGTCGCCGCAAATGTTTCAACATGTTGAAAAATTAGCGGCGACCAGAATGAAGCCGCCATGGAGAGTAACGAGAATTCTCGAGCCGTAGGTGGGTCGCCAGGAGGTCGAAGGTTCTCGGTGGTTCTCATAGGTTGTAGCCGGTGCTGACCAGTGAATTTCATTGGCTCATTGGGGAAAAAAAAGGTAGGCAGTAGTTTTCAGAACCAAGGATAACCGATCGGTAATGTTTAATGTCCACCAAGCTTCACACCCATGTATCTCTGGCTTCTTAAAAGTTGTCTCACTCCCTCTCCCTCTCCCCCCTTCTCCCCCTTCTCCCCTCCCCCCCCCTGCCTCCCCCCCCCCCCCCCCCCCCCCCCCCCCCCCCCCCCCCCCGAAGGACTTACCATACACTGTGCTTTAGCCGTCTTTTTACAGCGCCAATCTTCCTGTTCATCGCAGGTACACAAAAATGCTGGAGAAACTCAGCAGGTGCAGCAGCATCTCTGGAGTGAAGGAGATAGGCAACATTTTGAGTCGAAACCGTGTTCATCGCGGTGTGTGTCTGTTTCTCCTTGGCTTTGCACCATGTACATTTTTTAGACAGCGCTCCCCCGCTTGCCCTGTCCTCCACCTGCATAACAGGCTGGTGAAGGAAGCGATGTGTGAGTGTGTGTGTGTCCCACTCTGTCTGTCACCGTTCCAGTTGCTGGTTTTTCAGGCGACTGCCGGCAACTTGACACACCGCTGAAAAATCGCTTAAGTGGGACAGTCTATTTATAATAGTCTATTTCCTATTTTGTCACTGACTTGAAACTGTGCATTCTTTCGACATGGTACTTTTTGCTTCTTTTGTTGGGTTGAAAAGATAAAGTGAAAGAACTGTGTATTGAATCCTTTATTGCCCAACAGAAGCATACCACGGGCCTTCCCACAGCATGGATTAGCTTGAGACATTTCTAATAAGGCTTTAGGCTTCTTGTTAATGGGATCAAATGGTTTAATTAAACACTGGCCATCTGTTGTTAAGGGCTGCCTTTGAAAGGCTGCACATGATGCCCTGTGGAGTAGCTTTGTCAAGAATCAATATCTGCTACTTTCATTCGAAAGGAATCAAGCTAATGCAGGGCACATCGTGCACGCATTGCTTTACGGATGAACGAGGGAGTGCTGAGCGCTCTTGTCGATGAGTGACAACGTGTGTACTTCTTGTTATGTATCCCTGAAATTGTTTATCAAAACCAAAAAGCTGGAGTAATTCAGCGTGTCGGGCAGCATCTCTGAAGAAAAGGAATAGGTGACCTTTCGGGTCGAGATCCTTCTTCTGACCAAGTTGGAAGAGAAATGGGAGATATCGGATAAATGAATGGAAGTCGTGCAAGAAGCAACAATCACCTAGGAAAGATGTAGCCCACAATGATCCTTTGTTGGCTGTGGGGTAGGTGATAACCAGCTATGCACACACCATTACTCAACGTGATGACTAGGGTGGGGGTGGGACGGAGAGAGAGGGGACTCAAGAGTTATTTGAAGTTAGAGAAATCAATATTCATACTATTGGGTTGTAAACTGCCCAAGTGTTTAGTCATACGTCTAAATAGCCATTACTTAAGCTGAGGAGGAAAGATAGCAGCCATAAAGTCATACAGCACGGCAACAGGCACTTTGCACCAACTCATCCATGCCGACCAAGATGCCTCATCTACGTTGGCCCACTTGCCGGACGCCCTGGCATCTCTGCTAATTATTCCCTCTTAATTGTCTATTCAATTTCTTATTCAAATGTTGTGGGCCATAGGGTCTGTTCCTGTTCTGTACTGTTCTATGTTATAATCTAATTTCATAAACCTTAAGTGTTTCTTCTGTCTGACTGACATGGAATGAAGTGCTCCCAGCTCTTGGATAGGCATGTGGATATGCAAGGAATGGAGGGATATGGATCACATGCAGGCAGAAGAGATCAGTTTAACTTGGCATCATATTCGGCACGGACATTTTCAGGCCAAAGAGCCTGTTCCCATGATGAACTGTTCTATAAGTACAGATCGAGCTGGGTTTGAAACAGATGCAGCTGATTGAAGGGGGGATAAAGTTATCACTGTATACATGGCCTTCCCGTCTCTTTGGATAACTAGCTAGTCCAGAGCCAAACGGGAATATTCCCAGCTCCAAGGAATACCATTATATCCGTGTTCCTGGTGGTTGGCGTTTTAACAGCAGCATGCATTCCCCGACAGTTAGTTGGCCCTGCGTGCGGCTCGGAGGGGAAGCGGAAAGAATGGGTCATCGGGTCCCGTTTGCTCATGGCCAGAACGCCAAACAAGAACTGGGCCGGACATTGGGCAGGCGGCCCTGGCCTGTGAGGCGAGGCTACACATTCGGTATAAAGACAGTTGACCAATGGGCTTCGGATGCCCATTTTGGTATATTTTGAATCAACTCAAAGGCCCGGCACGCCCGCCACAGATCGAGAACTGAGGACTCGTGCTGCCAACTGGGAAGCCGCCCGTCGCACCCACCCAGAGATGAAGGGTGGTCGGAGGGCTGGTGAGCAGACCGGTTGTGGAGGGAAGTGCAGTGCCTTGACAGTGGTGTGGGCCATTGGAGGCCCATCCAACAGCCAGCGGTGGAGGACTTGGCTGATCCTGCAATGCTGCCTTGACAACAGACCTTCATAGTCAGGTCAAGAACCTTGCACTTACAATAACTGGGACTTCAAAATGGCACCAGATCTGGTGATTGTACACAGTCTCAATGTACTACTGTTATGCACATGTATCTGAGGTGCTTATCTAAGATATATCTAAATGCTTATGTATTGTGATGCTTGTACTGACCTATGTACAAACATGAATATCACTGTACCTTGGTACATGTGACAAATAAAATAAGGCACCATAAACCAGTTAAGGTAAAATTATAAAATTATACCTGGTGTGTAGGATAAAGTTATTGTACAGGGATCTTTGGGTAAAAGACTCAGTGGCATAGTTGTGCAAGGGTAGAGTTACTACCTTACAGCGCAAAAGTCCCAAGTTCAATCCTGACTATGGGTGCTGTCTGAACGTAGTTTGTGCATTCTCCCTGTAACCACTTGGGTTTTTGCCGGGTGCTCCGATTTCCTTCCACATTACAAAGATGCGCCACCCCGAATTAATGAAGTCAATCTAGAACTAAAGAAGTGACGATTATTTCAAACTAAAGAAGTCATGATTATTCCGGCGATTATTTCAAAAAATAGGTTGCCGTTTTAAAAATCGGTAATTTTTTTTAGTCAAAGCCGGTTGCGATGCTAGTTGAGGTGGTTGCCGGAGGTTGCAGGTAGTGAAAGGTCTTACCTTCCACTACCGGCAACCTCCGGCAACCACCTGCAACCTCTAGCAACCAAATTCAAAACCGGCTTCGACTAAAAAATTACTGATTTTTAAAATGACAACCTATTTTTTGAAATAATCGCCAGAACATAGAAGAAGCGGAAACCAATTTCGACCTTTAGGGAGACTGACAAAAACCTCTGGGAACCTCCGGGAACCGCACGGAAACTTTGAGTGGGGCGCAAAGTCAGCAGAGGTTTTGGTTCAGGTTTCCTAAGTGGGACAGGGGCATAAGGTACCCCATCTACACTAGTCCCACCTGCCCACATTTGGCCCATATTTTTCTAACCTTTCCTATCCACGCACCTGCCCAAATATATATTAAACGTTATAGTACCTCCCTCAAGTACCTCCTCTGGCAGGTGCTTCTAT
Source organism: Leucoraja erinaceus (assembly GCF_028641065.1). Classification (NCBI taxonomy): domain Eukaryota; kingdom Metazoa; phylum Chordata; class Chondrichthyes; order Rajiformes; family Rajidae; genus Leucoraja; species Leucoraja erinaceus. The sequence continues at coordinate 20,293,370 of NC_073387.1, forward strand.
ATTCCCTCCTAGTGAAAGTTTGCCCCTCAGGTTCCTAATAAATCTATCCCCTCTCACCTTAAATCTTTATCTTCTGGTTCTAGATTCCCTTGACCTAGGTTAAAATTCAGTGCATGTATCCTATCCATCCCACTCATGAAGTTGTACACCGTTTTAAGATCATCCCTTCACCTCAGGCGCTCTAAAGGCTAAAGCCCTACGCTGCCCAAACTCTATCTACAGCTCAGGCCCTCAAGTCCTGGTGACACTCGTAAATCCTCTTTCCAACTTAATTACCTCCTCTTGTAAGATGGTGACCAAAACTAGGTATAGCACATATCTCCTCTAGCAGCTCATTCATACACCCACCACCCTCAGTGTGAAAAGCTTACCCCTCAGGTTCCTATTAAATATTTCCCCTCGCACCTTAAATCTATGTCCTCTGATTCTAGATTCTCGGGTAAAAAGACTCAGTGTCATGGTGGTGAAGCGGTATACAGCGGCAGAGGCCTGGGCTCAATCCTGACTACGGATGCTCTCTATATGGAATTTGTACATTCTCCATGTAACTACGCGGGTTTTTCTCCGGGTGCTCCGGTTTCCTCCAATAGTCCACATTGACAGCACCTGACGACAACATTCAACCCAGGATTCTGGCACTGCGAAACAGCAGCTCTACCAGGTGTCCCACTGTGTCACCCAGTTCTGTCTAAAGTACTGCTTCCTGGTGGAAACTCTAACATGTTTTTGACATAACATTGAGCTGGTAATATTACTTCTTGAGTTCATAAGTTCTAGGAGCAGAATTAAGCCAATCAGCCCATTAGGTATACACTACCATTCAAGCATGGCTGATCTATCTTTGCTCTCAACCGCATTCTCCTGTCTTCTCCCCATAAGCCCTGACTCCTTTACTAATCAAGGATCTATCAATCTCCACCTTAAAAATATTAATTGACTTGGCCTCCTTCTGTGGCAATTCACTTCACAGATTCACCACCCTTTGACCAAATAAATTCCTCATCATCTCCGTTCTTTTATTCTTAGGCAATGCCCTTTGGTTCTAGACTAGACTAAGTGGGACCCGTTGGGTCCCATTCTCACATGGGAGGCATGGCCCCCCAACACAATATTCCACCTCTCCACTCTAATATTCCACCAGTCACGCATAGCCCCCAACTGCGCAAGCACGGTTGACGTGTTCCCGTTGTGCCGCCCCTGATCCCCCCCCTCCTCCCCTCACCCCCACCACTTTGCCCCAGCCCTTCCACCCCCCCATGCACTTACTCCATCCCCCCCCTCAAACCACTTTTCACTCTTAGCGGCTCTCCAGCGGCGCAGCCATTCCATCCCATTGGGTTCTCATTGTGACATAGATCACGCAGGTATTACTGCAAAGGTGCAGCTGTTGGGCACAGCAAGTGGAAAAGGGATTTATTAAAGCTTAAAGTTTAAATAACTCTTAAAATATAACAACAATTTAATCGGTAAAGAGGTAAAGAGGAGATGTATACAGTCCATTCCTTCTTGTTGCGTCTCTTGTTGTGTTCTGCTGCAGGGGGAGGGGGTTGGCTTCAGACGGGGCTGTCAGAGGCCGGTGGGGGGAGTGTCCTGCAGCCTGGGGAAGGGCACAGCTTTATGTGTGGCTGTGGGGAGCCGGTGGGGGAGGGGGGAGCGTCCTGCAGCCGGGGGATGGGGATGACCAGACGGTGGCCAGTGGGGGGGGGGGGGGGGGTGCTTTCTGGAGGGATAGTATGGGTGTTGTGGGCCAAGGAACTGGTTTCCAGAGTGCTAGTATGGGCAGTGGGCCGAATGCATTCTTGGGCTAGTCCTGCAGCTGGGGACGGGGGGCTTCAGGTGGGGGCCGGCAGGAGCATTCTGCAGCCGGTAGAGGGGAATGGCTTCAGGCAAGGCCCAGTGGGGGGGAGCACTGCCGTGACCGCTGCCATGGCTGCCATGGGGGGGCTGGGGGGGGGGGGGGGGGGGGGGGGGGGGGGGGGTGGGGGGGGGGGGTGTGGTTGGGGGTGGTGACCCTACTGGACTCACAGTTCACTTGCGGACTCACTACTCACTTCTTGGCCTTGAACTCACAGCTTTCACACTCACTCACGACTTACTCAGCCGAGCTTGTGGACTCACAGTTTCACCATGGCAGACCACAGTTCACAGCCAGAGCTTGTGGACTCACAGTTGTGGACTCACACGGCCTGTGGACACACAGATCCCTCAGCCATGGCTGGTGGACTCACAGTTCACTCAGCAACGACTTGTGGCCTTGCTGTTCACTCAGCCATGGCTTGTGGACTCACAGTTCTGGGCTCAAGTCTCACTCACGGCTTCCGGGCTGACTGACTCAGGCACGGCTTCCGAGGCTTTATTCTCCTCACCCCTGGAAGGGGCGTTACCTTCATGGTGAATGACAGGTGAGAAGACCAATCTGCTGATCTCCCGATTTTTTAAACCTTCATAAGTTTTCTAATATTCCACCGATCGGAACAAAACTTTGCACAAATTTAAAAACAACGCAGATGGGAAGTGGTCAAATCATGAGAGTTTTAGTAATAGTATAGTTAGAAGATAGATAGATTCTCCCACTGGAGGAAACATCCTCTCCGCATAAACTCTAGCCAGTCCTATCACTATTCGGTAAGTTTCAATGAGATCCCCCCATCTTCCTTCTAAACTCCAGCGAGTACAGGCCCAGTGCCATCAAACAACATTTCCTAATAGATCCCACCAGCTTGAGATGGAAAACATTGCACCATTATTGGTAACAGGAGAAGGGAAATTTTCACGGCAATATCTCCACTTTAATTTATTCTGAGTACGAGCTTTCAGCAGTCAGAGAGAAGAGTGCGATTTATTTGTTTATTGAGGTCAAAGTTAACCCATCTCCCAGCAGAGAAGTGAAATTGTGTTGAATTTTCTATAATTCAACATCTCCCTTGACATGATAAAACACTTTGAGGTGTAATCACCATCACATTGTGATAAACCAGAACATCTTCCCTCCAAAGTGTGAGTTTGATAATGTGCTGGTGTCTATGAAAAAAAGAGGATTCACTCAATAAATCCCCACAGTCCCCTTTGTTCAATGCTGTTTTCTTATTGACTATTATGCTTTCTTATTAAAGAAAATTTTACAATAAATTTACTGTCCTGCACATTGTATATGAAACTGAATTGAATTTCTATTTACTTTAAAAAGGGAATAAACTGTCTTCTGGGAATAACTCCTGTGTTTTCCTCAGAGTTGTGGTGTGTGTGTGTGTGTGTGTGTGTGTGTGTGTGTGTGTGTGTGTGTGTGTGTGTGTGTGTGTGTGTGTGTGTGTGTGTGTGTGTGTGTGTGTGTGTGTGTGTGTGTGTGTGTGTGTGTGTGTGTGTGTGTGTGTGTGTGTGTGTGTGTGTGTGTGTGTGTGTGTGTGTGTGTGTGTGTGTGTGTGTGTGTGTGTGTGTGTGTGTGTGTGTGTGTGTGTGTGTGTGTGTGTTAGTTTATTTTGTTTAGAGATACAGCGGAAACAAGGCCTTCAGCCCACAGATTTCACTCCTATCAATGATCACCCCGGTACTTCAGCAGTATTCTACACACTAAGGACAATTTCCAATTTTTACCGAAGCCAATTAACCTACAAACCTACACGTCTTTGGAGAGTGGGAGGAAACTGGAGCTCCAGGAGATAATCCACGCGGTCACAGGGTGAAAGTATAAACTCTATACAGACACCTCCTGTAGTCATGATTGAACCAGGTATCTGGAGCTGTAAGGCAAAGGCGATAAGGGGGTAAGGGTGCACTCTCACTAAAAAACTCTCACTACCGACACACACCCCTCCTCCCCCCCCCCCCCCCCCCCCCCCCCCCTCTACCCCCCCCCCCCCCCCCACCCTTTCCTCATTTGTTCTCTCTGGCTCTTTGACGATTTTCAACAATATATTCAAATCTGCTGAAATTATATTTGCATCTGCTTGCACTACTCCTTGAAGCAATCAGCAAGATTCTTCCTGACCTCTTGAACATTTTTATGGAGCAATTTGCCATTGTGTCGAGGAATCGAGCGCACTTTGATTGAGCTTTCCAATTATCTCATTTCCAATATGCGTAGATTTGTACTTCCTTAAAAGTGTTCGCCTAATGTATTTTAGAAAGTTGCTTTTGAATCTGTTTCCAACATGCTTCCAGGCAAAGAAAGCATTAAATCAGAATGCATTATAGCATGGCTTGGGATAAGTTCCATCCAAGAGTGCAAGAAATTGCAGAGAGTTGAGGGTGCAGCCCAGGGTAGGATAGTTTTAGTATATGGGGTGATTGCTAATCCAGGGTGGACTCAGTCGGCTGTTGGGACTGTTTCCACACTCTATCCCTAAACTAAACAAGACAAAATAGGCCATTCAACTCACCGAGCCTACTCCGCCATTCAATCATCCATCATCCTGACCGCGGTCCACATCCCTCCCCAGGCTGATGTCCATCTGGCACTGGGGGAGCTGCACGCGAGGCATTTATGACCATAGCCAGGGACTTCAACAAAGTCCTCCCTGAAGAAATCGCTCCCTAACTTCTACCAACATGTCTCCTGCAGCACCAGAGGTCAAACACCCTCCATCACTGCTACACGACAGTCAAAGATGCCTATCACTCTATCCCTCGCCCTCACTTTGGTAAATCCAACCATACTGTGGTGCTGCTTCTTGTTGCCTACAGGCAGCAATTGAAGCGCACACCCCCAGAGGTGAGGACTGTACAGAGCTGGTCGAGGGGGGGCAGAGGAACAACTCCAGGACTGTTTGGAGTCTGCAGACTGGGCAACGTTCAGGGACTCAGCAATGGACCTGAACGAATACGCCACAGTCGTTACAGAGTTTATAAAGAAATGTGTGGAGGACTGCATCCCAACAAAAACCTTCAGAGTGTTTCTTAACCTGAAGCCTTGGATGAACTATGAGATCCACACGCTTCTGAAGTCCAGATCCCGGGCATTCAGGTCTGGAGATACAGAGGTCTACAAGAAGTCCAGATACGACCTTGGTAAGGTCATCAAAAAGGCCAAAAGGGACTTCTGCTCCAAACTGGAGGATGAGACCGATGTTCGGCAATTGTGGCAGGGCTTGGATGCCATCACCTCCAACAAGGCAAAATCAGGAGGTAGCTCAATCTTCAGCGAAGCATCACTCCCTGACGAGCTCAATGTGTTTTACGCATGCTTTGATAGGGAGAAAACTGATGTGCCTTCCCGAGCCCCCATTGACCGTGATGGTATTACAGTCACAGTCACAGAGGCCGACGTCAGAAAATCCTTCAGAAGGGTGAACCCCCAGAAATCGCCTGGCATACCCGGTCGTGTTCCAAAAACCAGTGCGGACCTACTGCTGGAGTTTTTTACGGACATTTTCAACCTCTCACTTCTGAGGTCGGAGGTTCCCACCTGTTTTAAAAGGGCATCAATAATTCCGGTGCTCAAGAAGAGCAAGATGACATGCCTCAGTTATTGTCGAACGGTGGCACTAACGCCTGTCGTAATGAAGTGCTTTGAGACGTTGATTGTGGCGCATATCAACTACCTCGACAAGAACCTCGACCCACTGCAGTTCACTTAACGCCATAACAGATCAAAGGTGGATGCGATCTCACTGGCTCTCCACTCCTCTCTGGACCACTTGGACAACAAAAACTCATATGTCAGGCTGTTATTCATTGATTACAGCTTGGCATTTAATACAATCATCCCCTCCAAGCTGGTTACCAAACTCTCAGATGTGGGTCTCTGCGCATCCCTCTGCAATTGGATCCTCGACTTCGTCATCCACAGACCACAGTCTGTCCATATTGGTGGAAATGTGTCATCCTAGATAACAATCAGCACGGGAGCACCTCAAGGCTGCGTGCTCAGCCCTCTGCTTTACTCACTCTATACTCATGACTGCGTAGCCAGACATAGTGCAAAATCCATCATCAAGTTCGCCGACGACACCACTGTTGTGGGACGAATCACTGATGGGGACGAGTCAGAGTATAGAAGTGAGAACGACCGATTGACCAAATGGTGCCAGCACAATAACCTGGCTCTCAACACCAGCAATTGTAATTGTAATTGTAAATCTTTATTGTCATTTCCTGAGTATTCGCATACCCAGAGGAAACAAAAAAACGTTGCTCAACCAGTGTCCATTCAGTTTGCATTAAAAAATAAATAGGAATTAAAATTAAAAAATACATGTCATGAACAAATTTAACACTCTACTAAACATTCAACAGCCGTTCCGACCGGCAGCGGCACAACAGTGGCTCTGCTGCAGTGTGGGGGTTTGTGCGCGATACTTGGCAGGGGGCAAAGTCCATTTAACAGTCTTATAGCCTGTGGGAAGAAGCTGAGGAGCATCCTGCTGGTTTTGCAGCTAATGCTCCTGTACCTCTTCCCAGATGGGAGGATGGAGAAAATGTCATGCGATGGGTGGTAAGGGTCTTTGATGATGGAGATGGCTTTGTTGATACATCTCTTCCTGTATATGTCCAGCAGGAAGGGGAGTGGAGCACCAATAATCCTGCTTGCGGTCTTCACTATCCTGTCCAGTTGGTGCCGTTCGTACGCCTTGCAGCTCCCGAACCAGGAAGTGATGCCGTATGTCAGTGTGCTCTCGACAGTCCCCCTATAAAAAGTCCGTAGGTGTGTGGTGGGGAGGCCTGCTTTACATAGTCTTCGGAGAGGGTGAAGTTGCTGCTGGGCTCTCTTGACCAGAGCTGTGGTGTTGGCCGTGGACGTCAGGTCATCAGACAGATGTAGTCCTAAGAACTTCATGCTGCTGACCCTTTCCACATCAGCTCCGTCGATGTGCAGATGTGTATGGTGTTGTTTCCCCGCCCTCCTGAAGTCAACCACCATCTCCTTAGTTTTTCCCACGTTAAGAATGAGGTTGTGGGATTTGCACCAACCTGTGAGCAGCTCCACCTCCATCCTGTACGCCGATTCATCATTGTCACTGATGAGACCCACCACTATTGTGTCATCAGCGAACTTGTTGATGAAGTTGTTATTGAGTCTGGCAGTACAGTCGTGTGTCAGCAGACTAAACAGGAACTGATTGTGGACTTTGGAAGGGATAGGATAGGGACCCACAATCCCGTTTATATCAACGGGACAATGGTGGAAAGGGTCAAGAACTTCAAATTCCTGGGCGTGCACATTTCCGAAGATCTTTCCTGGTCCCAGCACACTGATGCAATTATAAAGAAAGCACATCAGCGCCTCTACTTCCTGAGAAGACTATGGAGAGTCAGTATGTCAAATAGGACTCTACAGGTGTGCAGGTGAACTTCGACAGGTGCACAGTAGAGACCATGCTGGCTGGTTGCATCATGGCTTGATTCAGCAACTTGAGCATCCAGGAACGGAAAAGGATGCAGACATTTGTAACCACTGCCCAGCCCATCATCGGCTCTGACCTCCCCACCTTCGAAGGGATCCATCGCAGTCGATACCTCAAAAAGGCAGCCAACATCATCAACGACCCACACCATCCTGGCCACGCACCCATCCCTCCACTACCATCGGGCAGTAGGTACAGGAGCCTGAAATCTGTTACATCCAGGTTCAGGAATAGCTCTTCCCCACAGCCATCAGGCTATTAAACTACAAACAAACAGACTATGAATTGTAACAGCCTATTGTACTTTATCTGCTTATTTATGTGTATATTGAACTGAACTGTTCTTCATTTTAGCTTACAATATTTTGTTGTGCTGCAGCAAAGCAAGAATTTCCTTGTCCTACCTGGGACACATGACAATAAACTTCATGACTCTTGAATCATGGCCGATCTATCTTTCTCTCTCAACCCCATTCGCTTGCCTCCTCCCCGTGACCTTTGTCACCTTTATTAATCAAGAAAAAGGTATTTCAGTAAAAGATGAGATACAAACTACACTTAGAGGTAAAGGAATGTAACCTACAATTTGTGGGCCAGAGGGAATTGGTTTTGTTTGATTATTTCTGTTTTTATTAATTCTGGTTGATGAATCTTCTGTTTACTCCACTCAACCATTTATACTTGACTGTGTCAAGATGTGACAGAAAGCCATTTCATTCACACTATAATTAATCCCTTTGGAACTATATTAATGAGCATCTTGCTGCTCACTTCAAGACCTTATCACAAGGCCAGCATCCTCTATCGCCATGCTCTACTGACTGTGACTCTCTCATCCTCTCTATCAGAACTTTACATATAAGATGCTCTTCTTGAAAAGGCTGCGCCCTTCAGATGTGCCAAAGGGTCTTTCAGTTTCATTTTGAAGTTAATCGTAGAGTGAAGTAGGCTTCAGGTGAAGGAAGAATTCAGTTAACATTCACCATCCTTACTTTAGTTTAGTGAAAACAGGCCTTTCAGCCGACCGAGTCTGTAGTGACCAGCGATCACCCATACGCTAGATCTATCCTACACACTAGGAACAATTTAGGGATACAGAGTGGAAAAGGGCCCTTCAGCCCACCGAGTTTGCAGCGACCAGCAATCCCCGCACTCTAACACTATCCTACACACAGTATTGACAATTTATAATTTTACCAAGCCAATTAGCCTACAAACCTGAACATCTTTGGAGTGTGGGAGGAAACCAGAGCACCCGGGACCTACGCATTTCACGGGGAGAACGTCCAAACTCCGTACAGACAGCATCCGTGGTCAGGATTGAACCTGGGTCACTGGCGCTGTAAGGCAGCAACTCTACTGCTGTGCCGCCATGTGGTCAGAATTCAGTCAGCATTCACCTCCCTTTCTTGAGTCGTCGGTGCTGGCTGTGATTTCCTCTGTACTTTTTCATACCTCAAAAATGTATCTTTCCCATGACTCCCTGACTCCTTGCTTTCTCAAAGGGTCTCGACCCAAAACGGAGTCAGAGGAAGGGTCTCCACCCAAAATGTCACCTTTTCCTTTTCTTCAGAATTATTACCTGACCAGCAAAGTTGCTCCAGCATTTTGTGTCTATTTTCACCTTCCTTATTTTAGTCTAGTTTAGAGATACAGCATGGAATCAGGCTCAATTTCTACAATCTGATGCCCAGAATTGAACACAAGGAATAGGTGATGTTTGGGGTCGAGACCCTTCCTCTGAGTCTGTTTCGGGTCGAGACCCTTCGAGAAAGCATCACTTATTCCTTTTCTCCAGAGATGCTGCCTGTCCCGCTGAGTTACTCCAGCATGTTGTGTCTATTTTCGGTGTATATCTTCTGTACTCAATACTCTGACTGATGAAGGCCAATGTGCCAAAAGCCTTTTTGGCCACTCTGTCTACCTGTGACGCCACTTTCAACAAACTATGTACCTCCTTGGAACTCCAGGTTGGTTCTCGGTACGATCCACCAAGCCGCGGCCCGTTGGGAAGAATGTTTGATGCCTGATAGAAGTGTGTACAATTTACCATAGTACATGGAACATACAAATGCTTTCATGTTCTGATTTGTATTCAGACGCTGGCAGAGTACCTTCACTGATCCCACAGCTTTCATTCACAAACCAATTTCATGGTGACTTAGAGCAAGTTTTCTGGAGTTATGCCCCCGTAAAGTAATGGCATTCCAATTTAGCGAAGTCAATGCTGTTATTATAAATGTGTTCCAGGATCTATTGGACTAGGGACCATCTCAAAGTTAATCTTTCTTTTCCAATTTTTCCTCTTCAATGTGTGTTGGTGATAGAAAATACGATTCCAACAGGAGTATGCTGGAGAAATCACAATATCTTTCATGGGCTTTACTTTAAATGTAGTTTTTAGAGATATAGCGCGGATACAGGGCCTTCGGCCCACCGAGTCCGCACCAACCAGCGATCCCTGCACATTAACACTATCCTACACACACTAGAGACAATTTACACTTATATCAACCCAATGAACCTATAAACCTGTACGTCTTTGGAATGTGGGAGGAAACGCAGTCGTCAAAAAAAACGCCGGGGGACAGGCCCTTCAGTGTCGGCACAGACTCAGTGGGCCGAAGAGCAGAATTCTGAGCTGTATTTCTAAACCAAACTAAACTTCAAAGAAGATCCAAAGAATTAAGAGCATTCACGTGTAAGTGAGATTGTATGTGATTCCGTGAAGAATGGTCCCGTCCTGAAACATCACCTTTCCATGTTCTCCAGAGATGCTGCTCTGACCTGCTGAGTTTAGTTTAGTTTAGAGATACAACGCGGGAACAGGCCCTTCAGCTCACCAAGTCCATGTCACCCTACACTATAGGGAGAATTTACAATTCTTACTAAAACCAATTAACCTACAATCCTACACGCCTTTGGAGTGTGGGAGGATGCCGGAACACCCAGAGAAAACCCACACGGTCAGGAGGAGAACGTACACACTCTGTATCAAAAGCAACAATAGTCAGGATCAAACCCAGGTCTCTGGCACTGTGAGGCAGCAAATCTGCTGCTGTGTCACCATGTCACTCCTCCGTTCGTAGAAAATATTCAAAAGAGTCAAAAGAGATAATGGGAATGTGCATGATAATAAATGATGATGCTGCAGATACAGAACGGTCTGTCATCAACAAAGGCCTCACTCTCATTCCCCCCCACACCCACCTCAACGAGTTCTGGGTCTGCCATGACCTAGAGCTTTACTTCCGTCCCCTCAGCCTGCGTGCCCTTTTCTAAGTGATGGAATCCTCACCACTCAGTGATAATCCCTTTTCCCATCTCCACCAGTCCCACTTCTCTTGGACTCCCTCACACAGCCCTCTACCCTTTTTAGACCTTTTCATTTCTAACTGCCGGAGAGACATCAACCGTCTCAACTTTTCCACTCCCCTCACCTACTCTAACCTCTCGCCAGCTCTCGGACACCTCCTCCTACTCAACCTGGCTCCATGACCCCACAGACGAGCCAACATTTCGCAGACTACCTTTGATTTTATCACTTTTGGCTGACTGCCCTCCACAGCCACCTACCTTACCGTTCCCCAGAGCAGCACGGCCTGGTTTTACCTTCTCCCCAAAATACATAAACACAACTGCCATGCAGACCCATTGTTTCTGCCTGCTCATGCTCCACTGAAATCATTTACACATACCTCGACTGGTCAAATCCCTCCTGACCTATGTCCAGGATACCTCACATGCCCATCGTCTCATTTATTTATCCTATGTACCTTCTCTATCTCTCGGTTCCCATTCCCCTGACTCTTAGTCTGAAGAAGGGTCTCAACCTGAAATGCCACCTATTCTTTTTTTCCAGCGATGCTGCCTGACCCACTGATTTACTCCAGCTTTTTATGTTTTTCGCCAGCAAAGGTGTTGTTAAACTGGAAAGGGTGAAGAGAAGATTTATGAGGATGTTGCCAGGAATCAAGGGCATGAGCTATAGGGAGAGGTTGCGCAGGCTAGGACTCTATTCCTTGAAGCACAGGGAGATGAAAGGTGACCTTATAAAGGTGTACAAGATTATGAGAGAAATAGATAAGATAAATGCACAGTCTTTTACCAAAAGTAGGAGAATCGAGAATCAAAGGACATAGGTTTAAGGAAAGGGGGGAAAGATTTAACAGGAATCACAGGGGATACTTTTTTGCACAAACGGTGATGGGTATATGGAGCAAGCTGCCGGAGGAAATGTTGTGGCAAGTACTATCACAACATTTAAGACACATGTACACAAGTACATGGATAGGTATAGGCTTCAAGGAATATAGGCCAAATGCAGGCAGGTGGAACTTGGGTAGATAGGATATGTTGGTCAGTGTTAGCAAGCTGGGCCAAAGGGTCTGTTTCCATGCTGTATGACTATGATTTTATGTGCTGAATTTAGTTTAGTTTAGTTTAGAGATACAGCATGGAAACAGGTCCTTTGGCCCACTGAGGTAATGCCGACCAATGATCGCCCATACAATAGTTATATCCTACCACTCAGGACAATTTACAGAGGCCAATTAACCTATAAACCTGCTCGTCTTTAGAGTATGGGAGGAAATCGGAGCACCTGGAGAAAACCCATCTGATAAAAGGGAGAATGTACAAACTCCGCATAGACAGCACCCATAGTCAGGATCGAACCCATGTCTCTAATGCTGTAAGGCAGCAAATGCACCCTTGCGCCATTGTGCCACCCCTAAATATGGGTGAGACAGTAAGATAACATACAACTAGTGCGAATGGGTGATTGATGGTCGGCATGGACTCGGTGGGCCGAAAGGCCTGTTTCCATGCTACATCTTTATAAAAGTGCAGGTGAAAAACGTACTCCCACACCAGAGAAGGAAGCCAATAATTCAGGGTAATTTAGGGCAGCACAGTGGTGCTGTGATAGAGTTGCTGCCTTACAGCACCAGAGACCCGGGTTCGATCCCATCTATGGATGCTGTCTGTAGGAAGTTTGTACATACTCCCTGTGACCGGATCAGTTTTCACCAAGAGTTCCGGTTTCCCCTCACACTCCAAAGATGTGCAGATTTGGAGGTTAATTACCATCTGTAAATTATACCTAGTGTGTAGGATAGAACTACTGTATGGGTGATCATTGGTCGGCATTAACTCAGTGGGCCGAAGGGCCTGTTTCCACGCCATATCTCTTTTTTTTTTTTTTTTTTTTTTAATTTTATTTTTATTAGAAGTACGGTAAATTACAATCCTACACAACACATATATCTTAATACATTTTTTGTACCGCTTCATTTTTTTTTTGAGCTTTAAGAAAAAGGTAGAAGTAAGGAAAGTAAAGAAAGTGCAAGAGAGTCGTGCAGTGCAAGAGTGTAAGGAAAAGAAAGCCCCTTAGGAAAGAAGTTAGAGAAGGAAGTAAAGTGAGAAAATAGACCCTAGAAAAGAAAGAAAGAGAAAATAGAAAACAATCGCTCTATTATAACATTAAACTCCGCAGAAAGGGGACTACCAACCAAGTCTGTTTTTGTTATTTTACCTCCCGTTACCAGGTCCTGATTCCGCTTATTTATATATTTGTTTTTTTTAGATTACTATTGCACCTCATACTTGTAATAGGTCCAGAAACATAGACCACGTCTTTTGGAATTGGTCTGCTTTACCTGCTAGGAGGAATCTCATCTCTTCCAGATGTAATGTTTCAAACATATTTGATATCCACATTTTTATTGTTGGTGTCGGCGCATTTTTCCAGAATTTAAGTATAAGCTTTTTTCCCATTATTAGCCCGTAATTAAATAAATTCTTCTGAAACACGTTTAATTCAGGGTTACCTTCCGATATTCCGAAGATAATCCATTCTGGTTTTGGTACCAGTTTTATTTTGATCAATTTTGAAAAAATATCAAATATTTCATACCAGAATTTTTGGATTTTTGTACAAAAAACAAAAGAATGCGCTATGGTAGCTTCTTGACATAGGCATTTATCACAGATTGGTGAAACATTAGGGAAGATTTTATTTAATTTAGTTTTTGAATAGTATAATCTATGTAATGTTTTAAATTGGATGAGCGTATGTCGTACGTTGATCGAACATTTATGCACCTGTAGTAAATGATTATCCCAGGTCTCTTTTGAGATTTTTATAGCTAATTCTTGTTCCCAATCTTTTCTAATTCCATCTGTTGTGGGTATTTCTATGTTTAAAATGATATTATATAGGTACGATATTAAATTAGCTGATTCCGCCTTGGTCTTCATTGCTTCATCCAATAAGTCGGAAGACATATTATGATAGTCTTTTGTGTGTTTTTTCAGATAATCACAAATTTGAAGATATTTAAAATATTGGTTATTTTTCAAATTATATTTCAGTTGTAGTTGTTGAAATGATAGTAAATTCCCCAATTCATACAGATCTTCGAGCGTTTTAATTCCCATTCTTTCCCATTGTATAAATGATTTGTCTATGATTGATGGTTTAAACTATGGATTATTGACTATTGGTATTAAAAGAGATAGGTTTCTTAATTTTTAAGTCTGTTTTATTTGTTTCCATGTTCTTATTGTGTTATGTATAATTGGATTTTTATTATAATTTTTATTATTCAAATTTGTTGGTGAGAGGATGGTCGCTCCTATATTACTCGGGGAGCAGTCCCCTTTTTCCATTACCATCCAGTCCGCCTGCTGTGTAGAATTGTCCAGCAGGTGAATCATATGTTTAATATTTACTGCCCAGTTATAATACATAAAATTAGGGAGCGCTAGACCCCCCCAGCTCTTTTCGTTTATTAAGGTGTGCTATTTGTATTCTATGGGATTTATAATCCCATATAAAATTTGTAATGTCTGAGTCCAATTTTTTGAAAAACTTTTTTGGGAGGTATATAGGTATTGATTGAAATAGGTATAGAATTTGTGGTAAGAAAACCATTTTAATAGCATTTATTCTGCCTATTAAGGACATCGGAAGTGTTTTCCAGAATTTAATCAGATTATTCAATTTCTTGAGTAAGGGATTATAATTGGCTTTAAACATATCCTGGTAATTTCTAGTAATTTCAATTCCCAAATATTTGAATTTTTCTGTAGCTATTTTAAAGGGAAATTTCCGAAGCTGTGTTGAGTCTTTTGGTTTTATCGACATAATTTCACTTTTGTTCCAATTTATTCTATATCCTGAAAAGGATCCAAAGTCCTCAATTAAGTTTAGTATGTTTGGTATACTAATTTGTGGTTTTGTGATGTACAGTAGTACATCATCGGCATATAGGGATATTTTATTCTTTGAGTATTTTGTATTATAACCATAAATATCCGGATGTGTTCTTATTTTTTCAGCAAGGGGTTCAATTACCAAAGCAAATAACAGCGGTGATAATGAGCATCCTTGTCTATTGCCCCTTGATAGTTCAAATTTCGAGGATAAGATATTATTAGTTAATATTCTAGCCGTAGGTTTGTTATATAATAGTTTTATCCATGCGATAAAGTTTTCTCCCAATTGGAATTTTTGCAATACTTTAATCATATAATCCCATTCTACTTGATCAAACGCTTTTTCTGCGTCCAGTGAGATAATAGATAACTCTTGGTCGTGAGATTTATGTGAGTGCATTATGTTAAGCAAACGTCTCAAATTATTGAATGAGTGTCTCTTAGGTATAAATCCTGTTTGATCTCCATTTATTAATCTACTAACGTACCTGCTTAGTCTACTGGCTAGTGTTTTCGCTATTATTTTTTGATCCGTATTTAACAAAGCAATAGCTCTATATGAGCCTGGTTCTTCTATGTTTTTATCTTTTTTAAGTATTAATGTGATCGTTGATTCTGCTAATGTTTCGGGTAAGCTTTGCTCTTTAAAAGCGTGTGTATACATTTTCTGTAATCGTGGGGTAACTATATCATAAAAGGCTTTATAGAATTCACTACTGAATCCGTCTGGTCCTGGTGTTTTACCATTCTTTAGTGTTTTTATTGTGTCTTCTATCTCCTTAGAAGTAATTATTGCTCCCAGTTCCTCTTGTTCCCTCAATTCTAATTTTGGAAGGTTACAATCTTCCAGAAATTCTGAAATTTTATTATTATCTATTGACGTTTTAGATGTATATAGATTTTCGTAGAATTGAGCAAATCTTTTATTGATATCCTTGGGTAGTGTTAATAATTCCCCACTATCTGATTTACTCTTTAGTATTGCATTCTCTTTTTCCCGTTTTTTCAACTGGCGTGCTAAGAGTTTGTGGGGTTTGTCCCCGAATTCAAAGTGTTCTTGTTTTGTAACTTGGAATAATGTTATCACTTTCTCTGACAATAATTTATTCAGCTTGAATTTCAATAATAGGATTTTATTATGTTTATCCATAGTTGGATCTTTAGCATTATCTGTATCTAATTGTTTTATTTGTTCTTCTAAATGTCTTTGTTCTTTCTTATTCTTTTTTATTTTGATAAGCTTGAAATGAAATAATGACTCCTCTAATAAATGCTTTAAAGGATTCCCATAATAGCGTGGGGGATATATCTGGTGTATCATTTATCTCAAAGAATAAGTCCATCTGTTTTTTTAGATATATACTCCCTTGTGGGTCTTTTAAAAGTTGCGAATTAAACCTCCAGAACGATTTATTCATAGACATTCCTTCTAATTTTAAAACAAAGGTTAAAGGAGAGTGATCTGAAATCGCATTAATGTGGTATTTAGGATTCATAGTGTGTGTAATTAATTTTGTATCCACAAGAAAATAATCTATCCGTGAATATGTTTTATGCACCGTTGAATAGAACGAGTAGTCCCTTCCCGTCGGATTTGCAATCCTCCATACATCTGCTATATTTGTGTTTTCCATATATGTATGTAAGAGTTCACTGGTTTTAGATTTCATATTACCTTTTTGTTTTTGCATCGATTTATCTAAATAAGGGTCTAAAACACAGTTGAAGTCTCCTCCGATTATAACATTTTGATAATTAAATTTGGCAATTATATTCAGAATTTTATTAAAAAATTGAGGGTTATCAAAGTTGGGCGCATATATTTACCAGCGTAATTGGCGTATTATTGATCTCTCCTGCTACTATAAGATATCTCCCTTCCTTATCTGAAATAGTATTCTTTGATTTAAATGGAATTCCTTTACGGATAATAATTGCAGTACCTCTAGATTTAGAAGTGAATGAAGAGTGAAATGTTTGGCCTATCCAGTTAGCCCTCAATCTCGTCTGATCTTGATGTTTAAGATGCGTTTCCTGTAGGAACGAAATGTCCGTGTTGTATGCTTTCAACTGAGCTAGTATCTTGCCCCTTTTAATAGGTTCATTAATACCCCTTATATTCCAAGCCATATCTCTAAACTAAACACTCCCGACACACTAGGGGGCAATTTACAGAGGGCCAATTAATGTCCAGAGGGCCGCATGTCTTTGGGATGTGGGAGGAAACAAAAACACCCGGAGAAAACCCATGCAGTCACAGAGAGAAGGTGCAAACTCCATAAAGATAGCACCCATACGCAGGATCGAACCCAGGTCTCTGGCGCTGTGATGCAACATCTCTACCAGCGTCACATCTCACAGTGTCACTGGCAACCAAGGCACTGTCTGTGCTGAATCATGAAATTGTAATTAGACTGAGGGTATTCCAATTAACAGAAGTTTTGAAGAAATACGAGGCATATATTTAAAATTTAAATATACACAATACAAAGGTACAACAGAGTAACAGACCCTACAGCCCACCTCACTCACAACTGCCCGTTTATACATTACTCCTAATCCCATTTTACTCTTCTCCACAAATTCTCAACAACATCATAGGCTTAAGGTGAGGGGGGTATGATTTCACAGAAACCTGAGGGTAATTTTTTTTCCACGCACTGTGGCTCTATAACTATGACTCTTTCCTAAGTTTAGCAAAATTGTGTTTGCTTCAGCCGAGCTCGGCCCCGAAGACTGGAGAACCGAAGAGGAGGGAGCCGCTGGCGACGATGGACGCAAGGACTGGGCTGGCAGTAGAGGGACCAGGGTATTGTCCCCAGCGCCTTCAAGGGTGCCTGCAGGAGGCGCTCCTGGGACACAGAGGTGGTTGGGTAAGGAGAGGAACGTCGGTTTGCGGGCCGAGCCATTGAGGGCGATGGAGGAGACCCAGCAGCAGCCTGGGGCTTATCTGGCTTAGGAGTCATTCCAGTACATTGAGCATGTGGGCCTGACTTTGCACTTGGGACTTTTTCTTTTTTTGTAAATGGCACCAAAATATGGCGACTGTCCATGTGTGAGCTATGCAAAAATAATTTCACTGTGCAGCGCATACGTGACAATAAATAACCATTGGCCTATTGAACCATTAAAAGTCCCTCCCTCTGTAAATAGGAAACAATTCTCTTTAAAATAAAACTCTTCGCTCCAAACCACCGCTGGTGCCTAAAATTAATTTGTAAAAATTCCATTTGTTTCACAAGAGAAAAAAAAATAAGGCAGTGATTGTGTCAGAAACGAGGGCTGAATATGAAGTCATTTATGCCATTACAAATCATATAAATATTTATGTCAGTCTGCCTGAAGTTATTAAAAAAGATCTGCAAAGATGTTAGAAATTGAAAACTAATGGAGCATTTCCAACCTGCACTTAAAGAGAGATGCGACTTTTAGAAAATGCTCATGACTCTTTTGATTTAGTTCCCTGTTTCAAATTTCTTCACAACCTGGAAGTGGCGTCACAGGTAGATAGGGTCCAAGACTACAAGAAATTGCAGAGAGTTGTGCGTGCAGCCAAGACCATCACGCAAACCAATTTCCCTTCCATTGACTCAATCTACACTTCAGGCTGCCTCACCAAGGTTGCCAGCCTAATTAAGGACCAGTCTCACCTTGGTTACTCCCTCTTCTGCCCTCTCCCATCACGCAAGTGGTACACAAGTGTGAAAACACACACCTCCAGATTCAGGGACAGTTTCTTCCCATCTGTTATCAAGGAATTCAACCATCCTATCGCCAACTAGAGAGCTGTCCTGACCATTATTGGAGACCCTTGAACTACCTTTAATCGAACATTACACTCTTTATTCTGTGTGTATACACTGTGGATGGCATGATTGTAATCGCATTTAGTCTTTTCGCTGATTGGATCGAACGCAATAAAAAAGCATTTCATTGTACCTCAGTGCACGTGATAATAAACTGAACTGAGCTAATGTTTGGGCAAAAGACTTTGTGCAAAAGACTTTGTGCATCTACTGGATCTATTCCTCTCATGATTTTGCACACCTCTATAACATCATCCCTCATCTTCCTGCGCTCCAAGGAATAGGATCCCAGCCTCTCCCTATATCTCAGGCCCTCAAGTCCTGACAACATCCTCATTAGATATAGCTCTTAGGGCTGACGGAATCAAGGGATATGGGGAGATAGGAGGAATGGAGTACTTGTTTTGAATGATCAGCCATGATCATATTGAATGGTGGTGCTGGCTCAAGGAGCTGAGTGGCCTCCTCCTCCACCAATTTTCTATGTTCCTATGTAAGAAAACTGTGGACTTGACACAGATCCTTCTAGACAGTAAATGGAGGTCAGTGTTGGAAAATGTGAAATGGTAAATGTTGTCAGGAAAAATAGAATGGGAACAATTATATAAATTGCCAAAGTCTGAAGTGTTCTGAGAATCAGAGACATCTGGGCATCCTAATGCACAATTCACAAAGAAAGCTTAAATGGAGCAAGTAATTTGAAAACAAATACCAGATGGTTTTGTTCATTACTTGGAGAATTGAATGTAAATGTAGAGAGGCCATGCTGCATTTATATAGGGCAATGATAAGGCCACATCTGGAACACTGCAAAGACATAAGGAACTGCAGATGATGGGATCTTGAATAAAACATAAACTGCTGGAGAAACTCACTGGGTCAGGCAGCACCGGCAGAAGGAATAAAGAGATGACGTTTCAGGTCAGGACCATTGTAGATGTAGTACTGTGTTCAATATTGGACTCTATACTTAAAGAAGTGTGGTAATTCACTGGATACATTTCAGAGAAGGTTTATTGGAGTAGATAGGTATGATACCTGAAATAGATGGGTTGAGATTTGAGGAATGGTTGGACCAACTCTTGGTCCAGCACTGAGGTGGACTTTGGAAAGATGAAAAAGAATTTGAAAGCTACAAGGTCTTAGGAGTAAATATTGCCAGCAAAATGTCCTGGACCAGCCACGTTGAAGCAACACCAAAGTCTATTCTTCCTTAGAAGGCTTAGGAGGTTTGGCATGTTGCCAACAACTCTCAGCAAATTTTTACTGAGGCACCATTGAAAGGAATTTATCGGGATGCATTGCAGCATAGTTTGGGAATGGCTCCATCCAAAACCACAAGAATTGCAGTGCTGTGGACATAGCTCAGAACATCACACAAACTAACCTCCCTTCCATTGACTCCATCTACACTTCATGCTGCCTCAGCAAGGCCACCAGCATTATCAGGATCAAGTTTCACCCCAGTCAATCCCATCTCCCCTCTCCCATCAGGCAAGAGGTACAGGAGTGTGAACACGCACACCTCCAGATTGAGGGCAAGTTCTTCCCAGCTTGCTGTCAGGCAACTGAACTGTCCTTTCACCAACTAAGGTGCAGTCCTGACCTACCATCTACCTCATTGGAGATCATTGGACTATCTCTAAACAGACTGTACTGGACTTTATCTTGCACTAAATATTCTTTCCTTTATCCTATATCTGTACACTGTGGATAGCGATTGTAATTCCGTATGGTCTTTTTGCTGATTGGATAGCATGCAACAAAAAGGTTTTTCACTGTACCTCGGTACACATGACAATAATACACTAAACTAAACTTAATCCTGAGGGATCCTGAATGGATGGATCTGAAGAGGAAGTCTCTACTTGTGAAGGAATCTAGAACAAGGGTTTACTGTTTAAAAATAAATATTTTCCTTTTTAACAGTGATGAGGCAGTGGGCTATGAGTTTTTGGAACTCGCTTTGAAGTGTGAATGACCCCGATATGATCCTGACGACGGGTGCTGTCTGTACGGAGTTTGTACGTTCTCCCTATGACCACATGGGTTTCAATTTCCTCCCTCACTCCAAAGATGTGAATGTTTGTAGGTTAATTGGCTTCTGCGAATTGTCTCTAGTTTGAACGTTCAAACTAGTGTATGGGGTTATTGCTGGTTGGCACAGGCTCGGTGGACCAAAGGGCCAGTCTCCACATTGTATCTCCAAACTAAACTGAACCAATGTAAAATGCAAGGTAGACACAAAATGGTGGAGTAACACAGCGGGACAGGCAGCATCTCTGGAGAGAAGGAATGGGTGACGTTTCGGGTCAAGACCCAGTTTATTATGTCTCTTTTTGTCAGTTCTGGGGTACGTTCACATTTGATTACATCCTTTGTACTCTTTCTTTTTTAAATTTGTACAAAAATGGGCAAGGAGAGGATGTCGATTCACGGGTCGATACGGTCGCCGGCTAAGGAGGGACGTCCTGCAGCAGCCTGGGGCTTACCTGGATCGGGAACCACTCCAGTAGACTGAGCGCCCGTGCAGAAATGGTGCCAAAACACGACGGCGCCCGCATGTCTAATTATGCAAAAACAATTTCACTGTTCAGATGCATATGTGATAAATTAAGTACCATTGAACCATGGAGGTGTATACTCAACACTTTACCCAAAACAACACCTATCCATGTTCTTCAGATTGCTGCTTGACCCACTGAGTTACTCCAGGACTTTGTGTCTTTTTTGCCACATGATGTCCCAATTCTTGTATTCAATTCATTGATGGATGACGGCAATCATGCTAAATGTCTTCTTCACCATCCTGTCTACCAGTGTTGCCAGTTTCATAGAATAATGTACCTTCATCTAAATGTCTCTCTGTTCTACAACACTCTCCAGGCCCTTACCAATGATTCAGTGATGTCTTTTTCTCACATGTGCGAAGTGCCAACACATAGTGAAATTATTTTCTTACAAAAAGCCCAGTAGAGTATCGCCATACCATGTGTGGGAAGAAACTGCAGATGCCAATTTAGACACAAGATAGACACAAAATATTGGGGTAACTGAGCGGGTCAGGCAGCATCTCTGGAGAAAAGGAACAGGTGACATTTCGGATCGGAACCCTTCTTCAGACTTCTTCACTCTGTAGAAGGGTTCCAACCCAAAACATCACTAATTCATGTTCTCCAGAGATGCTGCCTGACCTGCTTAGTTACTCCAGTATTTTATGTCTATTGTCATGCCATCTCCTATTAGCAGTTGTACAGAAATAGTCTACTGAATCTGCATGCAAGAGGCACCATGTTATGGCACCATTTTCCAAGTACAACCCATGCCCCAGTTGTTATGAGCGGTGCCTGGTTTAGGCAAGCCTCAGGCTGCTCCAGCCGTTACTGTCATTGTTCGACGAGTAACCAACATCCCTCTACTCACTTGCCCACCTTAGTTCCCCGGGGGCTTCTCCCGCAGCCAAACGTGAAGGCTAGTTCCCTCTCCTCTCCCACCAGACCCTCTTCTTTCCTGTTTACTGTGTATATCCTGCACTGGTTTGTCTTAACAAAATTTAACACCTCATCTCATAAAGAAGATTAAGAAATGGCAACCAATTTCATCACAACAAAATGTTCCTTTGATCTTGACTGCAGATGCTACCTCTCAAGGATTTTATGAAGGAGTTTCATAAAAAGACAACATTTTATAGTGGCACAGTGGTAGAGCTGCTGCCACACAGCATCAGAGACCCAGGTTTGATCTGGTGCTATCTGTGTTGATTTCAGTTTAGTTTACTTTAGTGTAGTTTAGTAATCCATGTGTTTCTGGGCACAGTGAAAAGCTTTTGCCGTGTGCTATCCAGTCAGCAGAAAGACTATACATTATTACAATTGAGCCATCCACAGTGTACCGGTACATGATCGAGGGAATAACATTTGGTGAAAGATAAAGTCCAGTTAAGCCCGATTAAAAATAGTCCGAGGATCTCCTGTGAGGTAGATGATAGAAAGCAGCTGGGAAGAAACTGTCACTGAATGTTGAGATGTGCATTCTCACACTTCTGTATCTCTTGCCTTAGGGGAGAAGAGAGAATGACTAGGGTGAGACTCATCCTTGATTATGCTGCTGGCCTTGTTGGGGCAGTGTGGAATATAAATAAGGTCTATGGAAGGGAAATTAGTTTGTGTGATGTTCTGAGCTGCATCCATAATTCTCTGCAATTTCTTGCAAGTGGTGACCTCGTGGATTTTTTCCCTGGTGCTCGTATTTCCTCCCACATCCCAAAGACGTGTGGGTTTGAAAGTCAACTGGCCTCTGTAATTTGCCCCTATAGTGTAGGAAGCTGATGAGAAAGTGGGATAACATAGAATTAGTGTGAATGGTCGGCATAGGCCTCAGCAGGCCTCAGGGCCAGTTTCCACATTGTGTCTTTCAGTCAATCAACCAAGATTCTGGACCAAAATGACCAAGTTGTTGACCTTGAATTGAATTTCAGCAATCAGGGCTGAACAAGGGGAAATTGTAAACTTAGAACATGGCACCGGCAATCCCAAAACCAAAAATATTTCAACTAAGTTTGGTTCACTGTTTTAACAAGCTCTAACCTCTTTTAATTAAAGCAACTCAAATTCTCTTCTGAAACATTAATGAGAATTAGCAGTTGACATTTTCAGGAAGATCATCAAATTCATGAAGCAGTATGATTCACAAAAGTAAATAAATTCTGGTTATTTCATATTGATGCTGTCAGCAAGTGTGGAGATTGCATATTACACTCACATGCATTCGGGCCTAAGGGGAGAAAGTTGATTAAAGTTGAAATAAAATGACACAAAAACCTTGTACTGGAACAAGTTCATGTCAATTAATTTACTCTTTTATTTCCAATCTAGTTCCTTTGCTCGCTTGAAGATGATTTTGATTCCAAACATGGACACAAAATGTTGAAGTAACTCAGCGGATCAGGCAACATCTCTGTAGAAAATGGATAGGAGACATTTCTTCAGACTGGTTGTATTGGGGTGTGATGGGGGAAACTGGAAGTGGGAAAAAAATCCCAGGACAAATAAGCATCAACAACAGAAAACAGAGAGTTGTGGAAGCAGCATAGACCATCATGCAAACCAACCTCCCCACCATCTACCTCATTGGAGACCCTCAGACTATCTTTAAGCAGATACTAGTGGATTTTATCTTGCACCAAACATTATTCCCCCTATCCTGCATCTATATACTGTGGACGCCTTGATTGTAATCACGTATAGTTTTTCCGCTGACTGGATAGCACACAACTAAAAAGTTTTTCACTGTAGCTTGGTACATGTGACAATAAATTAAACTAATCGTATACACCTAGAGATAATGAGGGGGTGGATATGGGGGACGTACAGTCTTTAACCTAGAGTTGGTGGTATCAAGAAGCAGAGGACGTAGGTTAAAGGTGAGGGGGGAAAGATTTAATAGGAATCTGAGGGGTAACTTTTTCAGACAGAGGGTGTTGGGTAGATGGAATGAGCTGCTGGAGGAGGGAGTTAAGGCAGTAACTATAACAACATTTAAGAGACATTTGGCCTGCTACATGGATAGGAAAGGAATACAGTCCTAACCTCCCTAACCAACTTGTTCAAATGGAACAAAATGCTGGAATAACTCAGTGGGTCAGGCAGCATCTCTGGAGAAAAGGAATAGTTGGCATTTCGGGTCAAGACCTTTCTTCAGATTGAGAGTCAGGGGAGAGGGAGACTAGATGACTCAGGAAGGGTGATGGCCTTCCCCCAAACCTAGTTGTCTTGCTGTTGCACTGTCCATATCCGTTCATTATCACCTCGTCCACAGACAACAATAAACCATTGTGGGCTCCACCATTCCTGAGTCATTAGTGCCAGTTTTGATTTGTTCTTTGTACCTTTTCATACGTCTAGTTTCCCTCCTCCCTGACTCGTAGTCTGAAGAAGGGCCTCGACCCGAAACATCACCTATTCTCCAGAGATGCTACCTAACCCACTGAGTTATTCTAGCATTTTGTGTCTATCTTCGGCATAAACCAGCACCTGCATTTCCTTCCTACCCATTTTGTTAAAATGAAGAATGGGCTTAGTTAAATTGATTTAGATGTGGGGGGTCAGTGGGACAGAAGTCACTGTGAGATGCGAGGAATAGTATCGCAACACTCATTTTTTAATTAAGTCCATGCCATGTGATGGAACCACTGTAGAGAAGATAGGGCAAGATTAATAATTAATCCAGCATGCTCAACCCATAATTGCAAACGAACGGAGAAATGTACATAAAAAATTAATTAACAAATCGCCAGAGCTAAGCTTTGGCCCTGAAGTGGAAATATTTAGTTAAGGAAGATGTAAATCTGTTCCGTCGAAGTTGGCAGAAGGAAGTCAGCAATCATTAGCCTTGTATTGTGGGTGAATGGAATAGACTGACGTTTCCGTGGCAACTGGTTGTTCAGCTGGTAGTTCACATTCTCCATTAAGTTCAGTAATTGAGTGATGCTGGCTGATTTTTCATGCATGATTTTCGAGCTGTGAATTTATTCAAACTTAACGTATGTTCAGAAGACTGAATGATAGAAATGTGCAGGCACTTGAAATAGGGACCTTTGGGTTATTATGAGAATAATAAAACAACATTACAGAGCTGTTTCATTTTGCTAACACAAAGAAATTCACTCTTTCCACCTCAGCTATTGTTTGAGAATAATGGGTTCAAGAGGTAATGGCGGTACGGTGGCACAGCGGTAAAGTTGCTGCCTTACAATACCAGGGTTTGAATCTGACTGTGGGTGCTGTCTATACAGAGCATGTATGTTCTCATTGTGACCTTGTGGATTTTCTTTGGGTGCTCCAGTTTCCTCCCACACTCCAAAGACATACAGGTTTGTAGGTTGACAAAATTGCTGAAGAAACTCAGCGGGTGAGGCAGCATCTATGGAGCGAAGGAAATAGGTGACGTTCCCAGAAAACTTGATTTTACTTTGGAGTCACGTGAGTGACTACGTGAAGAACCCGCCAGGATGCATGCGTGTCATATCGTCTAACACATTGCGTACGACTGGCAAGGTGAATGTGATTCTCCTGCCAATAGTCAGACCTGAAGGTAAATTTTTTAAAACCTTTTTCCAGGTTTTATCTTCCTACAGGAACCTCTACCTAGAGGTCCTGTTAAAGCCTGAGGCGAAGTCCGGAGGATCCAGTCAAGGGAATTCCGGTCACGACCTCGGGCATACCCGACATATAGCCGCATTAAAGACCGCGGAATGCGGGAGCGGGCGGCGGTGAATTCGCCTCTCGGGCCGCTGGCGTTGGAGCCAGCAGCTTCACCCTGGTGCCGGTGGCACCTGGGGAGATAACATAGGGGATACCCCGCGACATATAGCCGCTTTTAAGACCGTGGAATGCGGGAGCGGGCGGCGGTGAATTCACCTCTCGAGCAGCTGGCGTTGGAGCCAGCAGCCTCATATTACCAGCACCTGGGAAACACAGCGGGAATACCCCGACACACAGCCGCTTGAAAGACCACGAAATATGGGTAGCGGGCGGCGGAGAAGTCGTCTCTCCGGCCTTTGGCATTGGAGCCAGCGGCTTCATACCGGTGCCAGTGGCACCTATACAGCGGGGATACCACCCGACAATGTATATCGCGGCTATCCCTTTCACAGGGACCGCGGGGATATCCCTGCTGCAAGAACCGCGGGGATACCCAGCACGGCGGGGAGGGGGAAGGCCCGACTACTAGGGAACCCCAGCTGCATACAAGGACCTTTAGACCAAGCTCGAAGGGGGGTTGGAGTGGTGCCCCCGCAGCAGAAGGTTTAAAACTGGACCTGCAGGTAAATTATTTACTCTCAGGTTGTTTAGTTCCATTTCTGTGAGGATGTGTTACAGGAAAGGAACCATGGACCAAGTCCAAATGGGGACTGACTGCGGAGGACCGCGGGAGTGCGGGCAGTCAGCAGCGGTTGGCTACACCTGGATCGCTAATCGATCATCAGTCTCTGACCTGGCACCTGCACTGTCGGAATCGACACCTCAGACTGACGGGAAGGCCAAGCAAAGTCGGACAGGCCTGAAGATTCGGACAAGTCGGGCTGTGAAGACCCACCGCCGGCGGGAGCACTGTGATCGCATATCCAGCATGGAGCGGTTGATGGAGCAGATGCTACAATGTGACAAGCTCTGGTAAATGGAGTCTAGTCACCATGGGGTCTCAGGACGCCCAAGGCAGCATCTTATTGAGGGCTGCATAATGCATCTCCCTCGACAGAAGGGAGCATTAGGAGTCACTTCTGGGCTGACTCTGAAGACAGGGGTTTTTGGCTGAAGATACCACAAGTGTGCAGGGGGTGCAGGATTAACACAGCCAGCAACAGGAGCTCGACGAGGGCCATCGGGCTCAGGAAGGCCACATCATCACACAAGACCTCACTCACATCTCCAGCGGCAGCACCCCTACGCACCCACCAGCAAACCACAATGCACTGAAGCTGGTGAAAGCTTGAAGGCCGTACAACCAGGACAAAGGTCTTTTTTAGGCCATAGCCCAGAACGGCCTTCCTGGAAGATGCGCCAACCCCATACTTGAGCTCCTCTACCTCCCAGGAGCAGAAGTACAAAATCATGCACACATGGTTGAGGCAATTCCTGGGTCGGGTTGCATAAGTCCTCCCATTCGGATAAAGGTATGGAGCCACATCGATGACGTCTCCCGTCACAGATACAAGTTGGTAATACTTAAACTGGTTTGAATATTTACACTGGTGTGGGATAAAATAAGATTAGTTTATACTGCACAACAGGTATGGTGGAGTTTGCCTTTCAAGGCAGGCTCACAATATGGGATGTGGACTGATCACTGTCAACAGCCTCAACCCACATGTGTAATATAGACATTTCTGAATAACTTCCATGTGATCATTTCCTTTCACAGAAGGTATTTGAAATTTAACTGGATGAGGCAATGATACATTCAGTAGCGTTGCAAAATGGGCTAAATTTCCAGATTATTACCAAATCACTACAATCAGTGCTTCAACTGCACAGAGTTATTGATATTGAACATACTGTATTTTACTAAATTAGCCTTAACAGCCACATAGCTATATTTGAGAAATTGAGGTTCTCACCCTTCCAGTTTAATTCAAATTAAGTTGATACCAACTGAATCTATTGATTATTGGGATACAATCAAACTATTTATTTGTCTGGGATCAGCTCTGAGACAAAAGATTAGACCTCTGCTATTCTCAGCTGAAACTAACAAAGTCACAATGATGAACGAACAGTATTCAGTGTTGCTCCACTAAAAACCTCTCATCTGTAAATCTTCAGTTATTTCCAAACTGATGCTATTGTCCAAAGATGGGAAATCTGCTAATACCATCTCTAGATACGGAGGCAGATGGGATTAGCATGAGTTATCAAATGTTCAGTTTTGGTATCAACTGCCAATGGACACCAGGTGCATTCTGTGCATTAAAGTGCATGTGGATATGCATAACCTGCATGCACAAGTCCAAGGTGATACACTTTGCTGGTGGTATATGGACGGGAAGGGAATGGAAGGTTATGGTCTGAGCGCAGGTATATGGGACTAGGGGAGAATATGTGTTCGGCATGGACTAGAAGGGTCGAGATGGCCTGTTTCCATGCTGTAATTGTTATATGGTTATATGGTTATATGGTTATATGGTATATGTTAATCACAAAGGTACAATCAAATCAAAGTGATAGTTTTACCTAACTGCATTTAGCACTGGTGTATTATCATGCAAAATCAATGACAACACAGAATGAATGTGTGATCACAAAGCATTTAATAACATTGTGGATCGATTGAACACTAACGATTGAGATGCTTGCATCCAGGCTCAATCAACAGTTGCAAAAAATACAAGGCATATTAGTGGCGAAGGGTGCATTCTCGCTATACAAGAGAGGAATGTTCTTTATGTCTTCCTCCATTTGGCCTCAATAGACCGGTCTTGCAAAATTCAGCAAGATTCCCGCTTCCAGGTTTCATAGTCCCTGCCTGGGTTATATACCCATGATTCCCGCTGATGTGGGGAATGAGCATAAAACCTTACATGGTTATTTCCGGATAAAAAATATGCTGGTTCAGTTGTGATGTTGAAACCTCTGCATGATATAATCAATTCATAGACTTACAGACTCTGAGAGACTGTTTCCGGCGGCTCGGGTTGTCTAAGCATAAGCATCAGTAGTGCCCACTGCAGATTGCAGGGAGAGCACCAAATATCAGCAAACCGAATAGGAGATGGGAAGTATTGTTTATTCTTCTTTACATTTAACTCGGCACAGATGACTGACACATTGAAATTCAGTTTTATGGGATTATAACATCAAGTTAAAATTCCATTTACTGTGCCTGAAATACCTCCTCATCATTTGGCTGCGGAGTATACAAACCACACTTTCCGGTCTCACCCTCTGACGTCTAGATTATGAAGGGTATCATCAACTAAAAACCTCTAGGCCTAGGGACGCAGAGATATGGGTTGTTAACATTGTGCTACGTCATTTCGCCGATAGGCACCAGCAACATCCCTGTCCTTGGTCAAACTCATGTACTAGTGGTTATGCCATGGCATTGAGTACAGCGCTACGGGTCCAGTCATTGCTACACTGGATAGAATGATCACATCTGTGTGCTATAATAACATGTTTTGTTTATGATTAGTCAAGCAGAGTAGACGGGGACACAGACCAAACTAGATATTGCATATCCCATGCCCCTTGGGTTGAATGTGATCACGCATCTACACCAGTATGTCAAGGTCCCTAAGAGCCTCATAGACTCTGACTAGCAATATTGTTAGTTACATAAAACCTCATTAGAAGGAATCACTACAAACCTTCTCCAGCGGGTTAGGAAATGGGTCTGGCATATACAGGAGTGTACATTGAAATTGAGTCTCATTCTGCCAGGACCGCTATACCTCAGCAGCAGGCTTATGGACCACATCCTAGCAGCTGCAGGATGGTCAAACTATTAATCTGTACAAATATTCAGAATAAACCCATTGTCAGATCAGGGTATTTGCCAGACTATGGCCCTTGTAGCTAAGGGGGTTCATACTTCCTCTAGGTTGAGGGAGGTACGGGATTCCCAGTTGGATGATCATCCATAGATCAACATGTGAATGGCTATGCAGGTCTGAATGCTATATTTATGGCCTACATCATTGCCCACTGATGCTGTGGGCTCATTTCCACGGCATAGATGTTGCTTTAAAGTCTTCCCCTTGGGTTGCATGTGATCACGCATCTACACCAGTAAATAGTAAGATTAAAAGAGCCTCATAGACTTTGACGTTTGATTCTTAGTTACATGAAACCTAACGTAGAGGGATTACTACGTGCCTTCCACGCTCAGGATCATAAAGTTCAACTGGCATCCTATTTCTCTAATGTACTATGCTCACTTCATTTACTCTCATTCTGTGATTTCAGGACGCTGCTATGAAGATTGACACACATGCGTCCTGGCGGGTCTTCACGCAATCCCTCAACGTTACTCCTCACAAAATAAAGATCAAACTTCAAACTGGTAAGTTCTCGTTTAATCTTACTATTTTCCAGCATCTGCAGTTCCTTCTTAAAGGTTTGTAGGTTAATTAGTTTTGGTAAGTTGTAAAATTGTGCCTTATATGTGCAGGATAGTGCTAGGGACGGGGTGATCGATGGTCCCATTTTTTGGGCTCATCAATAAAATCTAAACATGTCCATACCTCATGTCATTTCTAAAATGCTAATATTTACTTTTGCAATTTTGTCGGCGTCCCATGATGCTGTGGGCTCTTTTCCACGGCATGAAATCACAGAGCTTTCAAATCTTCACATAGTCACTCACGAAACCGAAGTAAAATAGGTAAGATTAAACCAGAACTTCGAGCCAGTTTGACGTTTCAATATGATCATGGCTGATCATCCAACTCAGGATCCTGTACCTGCCTTCTCTCCACACCTCGATCATAAAGCCACAAGGGCCACATCCTACTTTCTCTAATCTTAGCCAATATTGGCCTCAACTAACTTCTTGGCAGAGAATTCCAGTGATTCACCACTCGCTGTGTGAAACATGTTTTTACTCATCTCGGTCCTAAACGATTTCCCCCTTATCCTTCAACTGTGACCCCTTGTTCTGGACTTCCCCAAAATCGGGAACAATCTTCCTGCATCTAGCCTGTCCAACCACTTAAGAATTTTGTAAGTTTTTATAAGATCCCCCCTCAATCTTCTAAATGAGTACAAGCCGAGTCTATCCAGTCTTTCTTCATATGAAAGTCCTGACATCCCAGGAATCAGTCTGGTGAACTTTCTCTGTACACCCTCTATGGCAAGAATGTCTTTCCTCAGATTAGTAGACCAAAACTGTACGCAATACTCCAGGTGTGGTCTCACCAAGACCCTGTACAACTGCAGTAGAACCTTCCTGCTCCTATACTTAAATCCTTTTGCTATGAATGCTAACATACCATTCGCTTTATTCACTGCCTGCTGCACCTGCATGCCTACTTTCAATGACTGGTGTACCATGAAACCCAGGTCTCGTTGCATCTCCCCTTTTCCTAATTGGCCACCATTCAGATAATAGTCTACTTTCCTGTTTTTGCCACAAAAGTGGATAACCTCACATTTATCCACATTATACTGCATCTGCCATGCATTTGCCCATTCACCCAGCCTATCCAAGTCACCTTGCAGCCTCCTAGCATCCTCCTCACAGCTAACACAGTCCCCCAGCTTTGTGTCATCCGCAAACTTGGAGATGTTGCATTCAATTCCCTCATCCAAATTATTAATATGTATTGTAAATAGCTGGGGTCCCAGCACTGAGCCTTGTGGTACCCCACTAGTAGCCATTGTGAAAAGAACCCATTTACTCCTACTCTTTGTTTAGAGGTACATGCAAAAACAGGTCCTTCGGCCCACTGAGTCCATGCCGACCAGTGATCCCCGCACACTAACACATGCCAGGGATCATTTTTGCAATTTTGCCAAGTCAATTAGCCCACAAACCTGCACGTTTTTGGAGTGTGGGAGGAAAATGAAGCATCTGGAATAAATCCACGCAGGTCACAAGGAGAACGTACAGACTCCATACGGATAGCACCTGTAGTCAGGATCGAACCCAGGTCTCTGGCGCTGTGAGGCAGCAAATCTACCGCTGCGCCATTGTGCCACTCCTTGTGGAAAACCAAATAATTTCACCATCACAATAAAGTTTATTGAATCACTCCTCAGTTGCATTTAGCAGCTCAGTACTAAATACAGAGAGATGGTACACACAGTATGTGCGTGATCTAAGAACATATCCAAGTAAAATAAATAAATTCCCCCATTGAGACAAAGATTAATGTGCATCTTATATTTATAATTCCTCGGTAGCGCAATACTTTAGTGGGTGTCTGAACAGCAAGAATCACTGTAGGGGACCACTAAGCTGGAAACCAATAAAGGGCCTGTCCCACTTTCACAACCTAATTCACGACCTCTGCCAAGTTGGCCATTGACTCATACTCGCAGCATGGTCATCACGAGGTCGTAGGAGGTCATAGGAGGCCGTAGGTAGGTCGTAGGTAGGTCGTAGCAGGTCGTGATGCTAGTCGTAGGTACTCGTGGCATCAAGTAGGTCGTGGCGTTTTTCTAGCCTGGTGAAAAATAGCCACGAGTAAAAATGGTTGTGAATTAGGTCGTGAAAGTGGGACAGGCCCTTAACTTTAATGTGGTAGCAGCAGGAGATCCAGCACGTGTTACAAAGTCCACATACCCGGAAGGTGGACAGTGGATGAAGTTCATAAGTTTATACGTGCATAAGTCATAGAAGATAATCAGACATGACTGGCAGGCACATGACAATCAGATAAGAAAGACCCATGGTTTAAACTGCATTTATTTCCATGCTAGACCCTTAAAAGGTAAGGTGGACAAACTCGGGGCATGGATTATAAATTTTTAAGTTCATAACTTAAAAAGTTAAAGGAGTAGAATTAGGCCATCAAGTCTACTCCACCATTCAACCATAACCAATTTATCTTTCCGTCTCAACCCCATTCAACTGCCTTCTCCCCATAACCGCTGACACCCTTATTAGTCAATAATCCATCATCTTCACCTTAAAAAATATCCAATGACTTGGTCTCCACAACTGTCTCTGGCAATGTATTCCACAGATTCACCACCCTCTGACTAAAGAAATTCCTTCTCATCTCCTTTCGAAAGGTGCGTCCTTTTATTGTGAGACTATGCCCTCTGGTCCTAGACTCTCCCACTAATGGAAACATCCTCTCTGCATTGACTCCATCCAGGCCTTTCATTATTCGGTAAGCTTCAGTGAGGTCTCCCTCACCTTTCTAAACTCCAGCAAGTACAGGCCCAGCACCATCAAATGCTCATCATATGTTAACGCTAACGCTAACGCTAACGCTAACACGGCTATGGATAAGTTAGTACAGCACATTTCCTCTATGGAAAGCTCACGTCCTGATTCCATCATTATAGCCTCGGGTGACTTCAACCACAGCTGTCTAGCTAAAGAACCCCCTAACTACACTCAGCAAGTTACATGCCCGAGCAGAGAAAACAATATATTGGATCTTTGTTACACTAACATCACTGGTGCTTATCGCGCCTTTCCTCGTGCTCCATTGGGCAGATCCGATCATGTAATGCTGTTGCTCATTCCCGCATACAAACAAAAACTGAAATCCATCAAGCCCAAAACAATAACCGTTAAGTCCTGGTCAGAGGATGTCATCGAAACATTAAGGGGATGATTTGAATGCACTGACTGGGACCTTTCCTCTATGCATCCAGCAACAACATCGACGTGTACACTGATCTGGTGACGTCATACGTCCGCTACTGTGAAGAACTGTGCGTCCCCTACAAAACTATCCCAATACCCAGTAATGGTAAACCCTGGTTCAACAAGCACATACAACTTCTTCGAAAAAAGAAGAATGCAGCCTACACAAATGGAAACAGTGATCAGTACA
Source organism: Leucoraja erinaceus (assembly GCF_028641065.1). Lineage (NCBI taxonomy): Eukaryota > Metazoa > Chordata > Chondrichthyes > Rajiformes > Rajidae > Leucoraja > Leucoraja erinaceus. Next base: position 20,326,750 of record NC_073387.1, read on the forward strand.
AAACAGCAAAATATGAACTCAGGTCTGCAATACGGAAGGCAAAGTCAGCTTATTCAAAGAAATTTGAACAACAATTCAAAACTCATAATTCAAGAGAAGTCTGGAAAAATCTACAGAAGATGACAGACTATAAAAAAACGTCCTGTTCCCATCCCAGATGAGGATCCGGATTTACCGGAAAAACTGAACACTTTTTATGCACGCATTGATAATGCCACCCCGCTATCTATGCCTCCCCCTCCACCTAACTCAGCACCAGTGTGTTATCGTAATCAACCAATGAATCTGTTTGTAGAAAAACACAATGGTATTTTTTAACAATAACAACAAAGAAATTAAATTGTTCCCCTGGGCTTAAATTAAATATTTGCACTCTGTAAAACCTTTCCTGCAAATAAAACAGGTTTTGCCAACGGCTTATTATAAAATTTCTGAACGGTCTTTCCCCCCACCACCCTGCTGTAGCCAGGATGTGGTTTATCGGCACGTCCATTCTTTTAGCCATCGACGTGGATGCTACCCTAGTGGAATTAACTTTGTACATGTTAGTTTTTATCCCAGCAGCTTTTAGCACCTGCTTGAGCCATCTCGAAATGGCTCGTCACCCGACCATGAGGTTTTTTATGACTGACCCACAAGGCTTTTCATCTCCCTCAAATATTTTGGTTGTTTCTAGGTAGGATAATAGGGTCATGGCACATAACCGTGTTTCTGGCGGGTAAGCCCGGAATTCCACGACTGGATTAGGTGTTCCCAGTCTGCTCTGTTTGATCATTCCCTGGTCTGGAGCTGTGAGCATGGTGTCCAGTCGCAATAGGTGTAGTGACTGGACCCTCTGTGCAGCTACAAGTGCCATCAACATGAGTGTTTTGAGCATAGATGGTTTCAGGTTGAGGGATCTGGCTGGTGGGCATCCCCTGAGGTATGTCAGGACCACACTGACATCCCATATATGGCTGCACCTTGGTCTAGGGGTTAGAGTTGTAAATACCCTTCATTAGTTTGACCACCAGCTGGTGGGACCCCATGGCCTGTTTTCCTGGAGCTGATTTTAAATAGACAGGCAGGGCAATTCTAGCTGTGTTGATGGCTCTGTAGCTGAAGTCCTTCATCGTGGTGAAGGTTCGCCAGGAATTCTAGTACGTTGGTAACTGTAGCGGTTGAGTAGGTGGTCCCTGTATCCAAGCAGTACTTCTCCCATTTTTTGATGCTGGACAAATGCTGTTTTTTTTAGGTTTTTTTTAGTGGATGTTCAGAGGGATGCTGACATGGTGTCGACTGTTTGTTATGATAATCCCAGTCCCAGAAGTGGTTTGTGCAGCATCTGCAACCCAGGAGTTTGATTTTTTCATGGCACGGGTGGCTTGTGCCCAACACTGGGTGTTAATAACTCTGGGTCACTGGGGAATACCATCGGAGTTCCAACAACCATGTCATGGAGTATTGGGAACCATGACTGTGTAGGCCAGTCGGGTACTATCAAAATACCTGAAGCAGAGTCCATTTGTACTGTGCGTAGCCCCCGACTGATGAGGCAGAAGGGAGGAAATGAATAGAAGAAAAATGTCCCCAATCCAGCGCAAACGCATCTACCGCTGCTGTCTCAGGGTCTGGTTCCCAAGCGACATACATAGGTACCTGGTGATTTAGTCTAGATGCAAATACATCGATATCTAGTGTGCCATATTGCTTGATAACTTTTGTGAAAAATATATATTTTTGGAGTTTTAACATACATTCGATGTTGTCATTAAATTTACGTGATCTGGTGTCTGCCACTGTATTTAGCTTACCTGATAGGTAAGTTACTGATAGCCAAATATGTCTTTGGACACACCATTGCCCAATTGTATTGACCAACTTGTCGCATGATACCGATTTAATGCCACCCATATGGTTAATGTACGCCACCACCGTAGTATTATCTATTTATAACCGTACATGCAAGTGATGCATATTTATGCATATGCTTTTAAACAATAAAAAGTCACCCAAACATCTCTAGATAATTAATGCCCAGTGTAAGTGGTAACGATGATAATAGGCTGAAACTATGTCAAACGTTTTTTGCCCACCACTGTAGTTCTGATATTACTTCAGTGGGTAACTTCATGAAACGATCATAATGACCTGTATGTCGTTTTTGGTACAAAGGTCCGAATTATGTAGCTGGAAATGCTGCTACCATTATCCCAATTACTCTGTTACTTGTCGAGTAGTTGGTAGTTTGTTGACCATTAAATTGTTAGAAACATAGAACAAAGAAATTAGGTGCAGGAGTAAGCCATTCGGCCCTTCGAGCCTGCACCGCCATTCAATATGATCATGGCTGATCATCCAACTCAGTATCCCGTACCTGCCTTCTCTCCATACCCCCTGATCCCCTTAACCACAAGGGCCACATCTAACTCCCTCTTAAATATAGCCAATGAACTGGCCTCAACTACCCTCTGTGGCAGAGAGTTCCAGAGATTCACCACTCTCTGTGTGAAAAAGTTCTTCTCATCTCGGTTTTAAAGGATTTCCCCCTCATCCTTAAGCTGTGACCCCTTGTTCTGGACTTCCCTGACATCGGGAGCAATCTTCCTGCATCTAGCCTGTCCAACCCTTAAGAATTTTGTAAATTTCTATAAGATCCCCTCTCAATCTCCTAAATTCTAGAGAGTATAAACCAAGTCTATCCAGTCTTTCTTTATAAGACAGTCCTGACATACCATAAATCAGCCTTGTGAATCTACTCTGCACTCCTTCCATGGCTATAATGTCCTTTCTAAGATTCGAAGACCAAAACTGTACGCAATATTCCAGGTGTGGTCTCACCAAGACCCTGTACAACTGCAGTAGAACCTCCCTGCTCCTATACTGTAAATCCTTTTGCAATGAAAGCTAACATACCATTCGCTTTCTTTACTGCCTGCTGCACCTGCATGCCTACCTTCAATGACTGGGTACCATGACACCAGGTCTCGCTGCATTTACCCCTTTCCCAATCGAGTACCATTTAGATAATAGTCTGCTTAAATTGTTGTACGATTGTGCCAATTCAACTATGTTGTCTCTTGGCAATGTTACAGTCATGTAACTGAATTAATTGTGAAGCCCAAGTAGTCCATGATAGAGGATGGCTTCAACTTAGATTTATCTGGATGTAAGACAACCCCAGGGTTTCGAATAACTGTTTGGTAGCTGAACAGCTAACATAGTCAAATTCATGGTCTTGACTACCATTTTGGATATCATCAAGTTATGCCATGACAATATGTTTTTGTCTTCTGAATATTGCCAGAGCTGGTTTTAGTGTCTGGGTGACACTCTTGGGCTGATGTGAGCCCATTGGGTAACGCTTTAAACTGCTATAGCTGCCCCATCCAGTTAACTTTCAGGTATCTGCGATGATCCTTGTGAATGGCACTAAATGGTAAACATCTTTAAGATGAATGCTTGCCATGAAGTATCCTTTGGAATTTAGTTGTTTGGCAGTAACAACCGGTTCCATTTTGAAATGTATATACTTAACAAACATATTTAGTGAAGTTAAACCAATGATGATGGGACATCTGCCATCTTTTTAGGGTTTAGTGAATATATTTGATTCGAATTGCAAGGGTTCAGGTTTCCCCATGACACCCTTTGTAATTAGTCTCACCAGTTCAGCTTGTCCCTCTTGTTTCTTTAACAGAGAGAGGAAAAATACCCTCTGGGGTGAATGTTGACCTGGTGGCAATTTTTCTAGTATGAATTGTATTCACTAATGCCATTGAGTATATACTGATCACGTGATAGACTCCCATGTGTTAGTATGCTCTATATACTGGTAGGAACCAGACCCACCTACCTCCATGGTTATGGGTATTATTCTGTTTCCTGCCGGTCCAACGAGTGTTGCACGTCGTCTGACGTGGCGGTGACGTTGGGGGGTGGCACATTTTCCATGGGGTCCGGTCTGGGCCCTGGTCTAATAAGACTTTCGGTGATAGATGCGGACCCCGAGTTTTCATCAGTCCGATATGGTAGACGTTGACTGATGGATGCGATGGGGTGCTGCTGCGTAGGAATGACTGTTTTTGGTTATTCATCCCGGCCCTGCCCTCATGAGCCGAAAGTTTTGTAAAACCTCTTGCATGTCCTTCATATGCTTTGTGAGGTTTTTGCCACAGAGCAATGGGTCTGGCTCAGTGGCTGGGGTCTTATGACTTTTTTACGAAGGTTGTGGTCATCTCCGTATTTGTCCACGGAACGAGGAAAAAACGATGTGATGGCTGTCATCAGGCTTTTAACACCTCCTGCACATGGGGTTTCCACGTAGTTGTCCACCACACACCACACCTAGCAGCTCTTCCTGTTCCTGCACCCCTTGCATACTCCCGAAATCTTCAGCCATTGCCCCTGTTCTTGACCAGCCCAGTCCTGGTCACCAAAGCTATCCTCTGGAAAGGGGGAAGCAATGGACAGTGCACAAGGCACTGTGGAGGGAGAGCCTGACCCCCTCTGCGAGAGCGCCCCTCCTGGGGTACACCTCGCTGGAGCTCCTGCTCCAAGAGCTGATCCACTGGCTCATGCGGCTCCTGGGGGAGCATCCCCGTCTCTCCCCCGAAAGCCTCTTCCTTGGCTTTTACATCCAGCCCGCTGAGGCGCTAGCGGGGCTGGGTCCCCGTCCGATAAGCCGGTAAGCGGTCCACTGCCTTGTTTGCTGCCCCCACGAGATGAAACGCTCGTTCCAGGTCTGTTGGCTGTTAACATCCAGCGGGTGGAAAGACGTCCGTCCGATAAGTCGCTAGCGGGGCCGGGGCTCGGCGCAGGCTGCTGAGGGCTAGCGGGGCGGAGTGGCGCAGTGTCGGGTAAGGGATAGCGGAGCGCCGGGTAAGCGGTCCTACCGCCTTGTTGCTGCCCCCGCGATAGAAACACTCCTCCGTGGAGTCGAGCGGGGACAGGTCTGTTCCGTTGCTGCCCCCCCTGAAGGAAAGCTCCTCCGTGGAGTCGAGCGGGGGACAGATTTGTTGCAGAGCCTTTCTACTCTGCCGGACAGCAGAAGACTCCCTGTGAAGGAAACCAACGTCAGCTTACCTGACAGTCCGTTCTTTCACCTCCATAGCGGGAGAGCCCGACTCCCGCTGTGCCGCTGTTGCTCTGCTGGACGTAATGCCGCGCATGCGTGCTGAACGGGTTCTTCACGGAATCACTCACGTGACTCCGAAGTAAAATTGGCCTCATCTCAGACAACAACGAATCACAATACCATCAAACAGTCGACAGCGCAGCCAAATGGTGTGCAGACAACAACCTCCAGCTTAATACATCATAAACATTGGAAATCACCATAGACTTCAGACGCAAACAAAACCCCAAACCCCCGGTCCATGTCAACTCCCATCCCATAACCTCCACGAACTCATTTAAGTTTCTGGGCACCTACAATAATCTAAAATGGCACATCAACGCAGACCACATCATTAAGAAAGTACAACAACGCCTATACTTCCTCAGACAGCTCAAAACGTTCAGAGTCCACAAACATCTCCTGGTCCGTTTCTATCAATCCATTATCGAAAGCATCATCACCTCCTCAATCACAGTCTGGTACGGAAACACTGACAGTCACTCACTACACAGAATACAGCGCATTGTCTCCAAGGCCTCCAGGACCATCAACTCCCCCCTCCCCTCAATCCATTCCATTTACCTCCAACGTACCTCAAAACGGGCAATAAAGATCATCTCGGACCCCTCCCATCCAGCAAACCACCTTTTCCAGTCTCTCCCTTCAGGGAGGCGCCTCAGGTCACTTGCCACAAAATCCACCCATTTTAAAAACAGCTTTCTTCCCCTCAGCAATAAGAACACTCAATTCCCTCCAATAACAGACAACACTAAGGACTCTTGATGTATATAGTGTCTTGTCTATGGTCTTTGTCTGTTCTTTTGCACTATGTTCTGTTGGTGAGATTTGTGATTTGTGATGTGGTATGGATGCACTTTATTACTATGATTTGTGTTGTTATATGTGTTAATGTGACTAAAGCAGTGTACCATCATGTACCGAACCCAAATACCACCAACCCTGGTTGCGTGGCAAATAAAGATTCTATCTATCTATCTATCTATCTATCTATCTATCTATCTATCTATCTATCTATCTATCTATCTATCTATCTATCTATCCCAGTCATCCTAGGGTCAATCTCATAAACCTCCTCTGGACCCTCTCCAACGCCAGCACATCCACCCTTAGACATGGGGCCCAAAACTGATCACAATACGCCAAATGGGATCTGACCCGTGCCTTATAAAGCCTCAGCATTACATTTTTGGTTTTATTTTCTCAAAATAAATACTAATTTACCTTATCTTTCTTACTACTCATTCAACTTGCAAATTAACGTTATGGGAATTCTGCCCCAACACTCTCAAGCCTTTTTGCAATTCTCCCCATTTAGAAAATAACCAATGCCTTTATTCCTACTGCCAAAATGTGACTGGGAGAAGACAACAGCTGGAAATTCCAATCTGAAAGTGGCAACACAAGTAGATAGGGTGGCATTGAAGGCTTATAGTCATAGAATTATACAGTGAGGAAACAGGCCCATCGGCCCAATTTGCCCACACCAACCAGCATGCCCCATCTACACCAGTTCCACCTGTCTGCGTTTGGTCCTTATCCCTTTCATGTCCTATTCATGTACCTGTCTAAATGTTTCTTAAATGTTGCAATAGTACCTATGGAAAGACAAGTTTAGAACTATGGAACTATGGAAAGACAAGTATGCAGAGACTAAAGGTGGCATATAACGATGCCATGAGAACACTGCTAAGGAAACCTAGATGGTGTAGTGCCAGTAATATATTTGTGGCTGCAGGAGTCAGTACTTTAGAAGCTATCCTAAGAAATCACATGTATAAATTCATTTGCAGGATAAATGACTCTAAAAAGGTAATTATTGTGGCCTTGTCAAACATATGGATTAGCACTACACGCTACGAATCCCAGTTGTGGAGACACTGGTATCGTTGTCTCGTTGTAGGACATTGATCATTCTTTTAATCTGGATTTTTAACTTATGTATTGTGGGTTTTTTTTTAATATAATTTATGATGCTTTTATGTGATATACTAAGATTTTATATGTACTTTATGATATTTTTTAATATGCAATGCATTTTTCTTAATGTAATGTTGCCCCTTGTCTGGACCTCCAGTCCGTAATAAAGTTTATTATTATTATTATTATTATTACCTGTCTCAACTACCTCCTCTGGCAGTTCGTTCCATACACCCACCACCTTTTGTATGAAAAAGTTACCCCTCAGTTTCTTATTAAATCTTTCCCTCTTGATCTTAAAACTATGTCCTCTGGTTTTCGATTCCCATACTTTGGGCAAGAGACTCAATGCCACTACCCGATCTAATACTTTCATGATTTTGACACCCCTATAAGATCACCCCTCATCCTCTTGCATTCCTGGCAACATCTTGTAAATCTTCTCTGCACCCTTTCCAGCTTGACATCATCTGAATGTTTTTACACAAAAAGTTGTGGATGTGTGGATTGAGCTGCCGGAGGAGGTAGTTGAGATGGGTTCTATTTCAACTTTAAAGAAACATTTCGACAGCTACATGGATAGGATGTTTAGAGGGATATTGCCCAAAATAGGTGGGTGGCAGTAGTGCAGATGGGACATGTTGGTCGATGTAGGAAAGTTAGAGGGCCCGTTTCCACACTGTATTGCTCTATGAGTCTTTGTGAGTAATGTGTACAGTTTGGGGATTCTTGTATATTTAACTCTGCTGTAAAGTAGGAAATACAGTCGTCAATTTGCATTTACCAAGTTTCCACCAAAAAACAATGACAAAGGCAAAAGTGCAGTGGTTCAGTGACGTAGCGGTAGAGTTGCTGCCTCACAGCACCAGACACCCGGGTTGGATCCTGACTACGGGTGCTTGATGAACAGAGCTTGTACATTCTCCCTGTGACTGTGTTGATTTTCTCCGGGTGCTCCAGTTTCCTCCCACATTCCAAACTTGTGCAGGTTGATTGGCTTCTGTAAAGTGTAAATCGTCTCTTGTGTAGGATTGAACTAGTAAACGGGTGTTCACTGGTCGGCATGCTCAGTGGGCCGAAGGGCCTGTTTCCATGCTGTATCTCTAAACTAAAACTATACTAAAGCAGCAATTGAACAATTAAGGAGCAAGAATGATGATTCAGAGTTGAGGATTTTGTGGCCCACCTATACATCGGCAAGAGCAAGTGAGACTAGGTGACTGTTTTACCGAACACTTGCATTTTGTCTGCCAAGGCGTGCTGGATCTCCTGTTTCCTACCATTATAACTCCTCTTCCCATTCCTACAGCAACTTTTCTGCCCTGGCTCTCCTGCTCTGCCAGAGTGAGGCTCCTGCAAAGTGAAGAGCAACTCATATTTCATTTGGATAACTTACAACACAATACCGTGGGATTGTACAGCGGCACAGCAGTAGAGTAGCTCCCTTACAGTTCCAGAGACCCGTGTTCGAACCTGACCATAGGCGTAGTCTGTACATAGATTTTACATTCTCTCTGTGACCACCTGGGTTTTCTCCGGGTGCTATGGTTTTCTCCCACATCCCAAAGGTGTGAAGGTTTGTAGGTTGTAGGATTCTGCTAAATTGTTTAGTTTACTGTAGTTTTGTTTAGTTTAGAGATACAACATGTAAACAGGCCCTTCAGCTGGAGAGGCTCTAATGGGTCAAGGAGATAATGTAAACACACGGGTCTCCATTGCTGCAAGGCGCAAATCTACAGTTTCGCCACCGTGCCACCCTTCTGTCCCTGGTGTGTAGGATAGAACTTGTGTGAACAGGTGATTGCTGGTCAATGCGGACTCGGTTGGCCGAAGAGCCAGTTTCCGCACTATATCTCTAAACTAAACTAAACTAAACTAATTTAAATTTATCAACTGAATCATGGAAAGGGTTTGAGGTACTAAATAACCTCATGCTAATCATGTGCTCCCATACCTATTATATATTTGCAATCATCCTTAAATTTAATTGTTCTGCATTTCACATTCAATTGATCAGGACAAGGATGCTGTTTCTTCGATGGGGAATGGTATCAACTAATTTAATAGTTAGTTGCATCCTGAGTAGGTTTCTGCACAATGTACACAGAGAGCGTGACAAATCTTCACTGCAAAATCAAAAGCTTGTTTTTGAGAGACACAAGGGATTGCAGATGCTTGAAACTGAAATGACTAATAATCTGCTGGAGGAATTTAGCAAGTCAAGAGAGTCAAGCATCAAGCATCAGGGGCGAAGATGTGCCACAGTGGTGAGTGGGTGGCACAGTGCCATAGAGGTAGAATTGCTGCTTCACAGTACCAGAGACCCAGATTTGATCCTGTCTACGTGTGCACTTGCTATAGAGTTTCTACGTTCTCCCTGTGACTGTGTGGGTATTCCCTGAGTGCTCCTGTTTCCTCTCACATTCCAAAGACATACAGGTTTGTAGGTTTATTGGCTTCGGTAAAAATTGTAAATTGTCCCTAGTGTGTAGGATAGTGCTAATGCATTGGGTGTTTGCTGGTTGGAGCGGATTCAGAGGCTGAATCTGCACTGTATCTGTAAACTCTAAAGTAAAGTCTAAAGAAAGGATTAGTCAATGATTTGGATCAAAACTGCTTCAGAACTGAAAGTGGAGAAAAGGAATAGGTGATGTTTTGGGTCAATACTTTTCTCCAGATATGCTGCCTGACCCACTCCAACATTTTGTGTGTATATTCGCAGTCCAATGATTGCCAATGTCACACAACATGTTGCATCTTATTTCAGAATGTTATTAGGATGTTGTGATGATATTATCAAAATGGGAAATGTCATTTAACTGTAGCATCAAAACATCATCATGTGTTCAGTTCCATCTCACTCACTTAAACAAGAAGGAAATAAAATGGAAAAATTACTTCTGAAATATATTGGTTGAAATAAACATTAAAATACATATCTGGGTTTCAGGCATAGTCATAGTCATGGAGTAATACAACTTGGAAACAGGCCCTTTAGCCCAACTTGCCCATGCCTACCTACATGCCCCATCTACACTAGTCCCACCTGCCTGTGTTTGGCCCATATCCCTCTAAACGTGTCCTATCCATGTACCTGTCCAAATGTTTCTTAAATGTTGCGAAAGTAACTACCTCAGCAACATCCTCCGGCAGCTCATTCAATATACACACCACCCTTTGTGTAAAAATGTTACCTCTCAGGTTCCTATTAAATTAGAAAAGCCAACAATGGGCCCACCGGGTTATTTGTTTCAGACCCCGATTGGCCCTGGTCATTTCTCACCTCCAGCTCTTCACCACCCCACCCTCCACATCCTACTTTCAGTCTGAAGAAGGGTCCCGACCCGAAACGCCACCCATCCTTTTTATCCAGAGGTGCTGCCTGGCCCGCCGAGTTCCTCCAGCACTTTGTGTCTATCTTTGGTATAAACCATCATCTGCAGATCTTTGTTTCAATACCATGAATTAACTCGTCTTTCTTTCTGCAAAGGCTGGTTGACGAGCTGAGACTTTCCATTGTTTTCTGTGTTTCATTTAGCTTTTACTACCCTGTTCGCTCAAAGAGAAAAGTTTATTAGACATTCCAGGGTATGGCCCTTTTGGGACACCACCCACCATTAACATAATCCCCAAATCTCGCATGAATGTGCCAATGCAATTATCTCTCACTTTCTCTCTGCACAGTCTGTTACTGAGATTCGTCCCCTACTGTGTAAATCAGTTAAATTAAAATTGTCTTTCTGCACTTCCTCCTTCAAATAGCTCGGGCCAAATACACGACTCTGTCACAGATCCTGTCTGAGTCCTGTAGGGACATCTCCTCAGATTCCCGATAAATCCTTCAAAAGCAATCAGCAACTTATGATGGAAGAGCGAGATCACCAAAGTCACAACAGGGAGTGAAATTGGATTCCACTGAGTGTGAGAAATTGGTTTGAAATTATATTCCAGTTACATTCACAGTTGGGTTTTTTTCAGAATGCACTTTCCCAGGGAAGAGATGTGGTTGGTGTGCTTGGAAACCTTTACCATGGAGGTGGTAGATGCAAACACGATAGTAGTGTTTAAGAAGTGTTACAGGAAAGATGTTAAGTTGGAAAGGGTGCAGAGACGATTTATGAGGATGTTGCCAGGACTTGAGGGTCTGAGCTATAGGGAGAAGTTGAACAGGCTAGGAATCGATTCCATGGAGTGCAGGATGATAAGGGGGGGTGAACTCATAGAGGCGTATAAAATCATGAGGAATAGATCAGGTCGACAGAGTCTTATGGGAATCGAGAACCAGAGGACACAGATTTAAGGTGAAGGGGAAAGATTTCTTAGGCATCTGAGGGGTAACTTATTCTCACAAATGGTGGTGGTGGTGTATGGAACGAGCTGCCAGAGGTAGTTGAGGCAGGGACTATTGCAATGCTTGGAAACAATTAGACAGGTACATGGATAGAACAATTTTAGAGGAATATGCACCATGCAGTTGGGGCTAGTGTAGATGGGACATATTGGTCGGTGTGGTCAAGTTAGGCCGATAAGTATAGTTCCACGCTGTAAGACTATGACTCTATGACTAAGTAAAGTAAAGTAAAGTATCCTTTATTGTCATTCAGACTTTTCAATCTGAATGAAATTTCATGTTTTGCAGTCATAACAAAGAATAAAATAACAAAACACACAATAAACACAGATTTAGCATCCACCACAGTGAGTCCACCAGGTCCTCCTCACTGTGATGGAAGGCAAAAGTCTTAAATTCCTTGTCTCTTCCCTCCTTGTTCTCCCTATGCATTGAGGCGATCCAGGCTTCCGATGTTGCGAAGCTGAATCCGAACTCCACGAAGGGGCCAGTTCAAACTCCGCGGCCTGGGGAGGTCGATGCTGCCGAAGCTGCCACCCTCCAAACCAGTGGACGAAGCTGTTGCCGTGGGAGCTCCGAAAAACAGGTCACCAACCTGGGACCTGCGAGCACCTGATGATGCCGTCCACTGGGCCCGCGGTCAAGTCCACTGAGGCTCCGAAGTCGGATCGGAAGTCGGGTCGCCGCCGCCGTAACGCCACCACAGACCCGAAGTTGCCCAGCCTCGCATTGGAAAGTCCTGGCTCTGCCCTCGGAGCCTCGAGGTCGGTCCCAGTTGGAGGCCGCCAACTCCGCCATTAGGCCTCAGTGCAGACGGAGATGGAGACGGGGAATACGCCAATAAAAGGTCGCATCCCCCGAAGGAAGAGACCAAAAACATGTTTATCCCACCTCCCCCCCACACATACACAACCAAAATAAACTAAAATAAACTTAAACAGGACTAACATAAAACAAAAAAAAGAAAAGACAAACGGACTGCAGGCGAGCCACAGCTGCAGGGCAGCGCCGCCACTTCCAGAATTTTATGCAGCTGCATGAACGGGTAGGAAATAGAGTGATAACATATAAACATAGAAACATGGAAAATAGGTGCAGGAGTAGGCCATTCAGCCCATCGAGCCAGCATCGCCATTCAATATATCGTGCTGTTCCTGCTTTCTCCCCATATCCCTTGATTCCGTTAGCCCTAAGACCTATGTCTAACTCCCTCTTGCAAACATCCAGTGAATTGGCCTCCACTGCCTTCTGTGGCAGAGAATTACACAGATTCACAACTCTCTGGGTGAAAAAGTTCTTCCTCATTTCGGTCCTAAATGGCCTACCACTTATTCTTAAACTGTGACCCCTAGTTCTAGACTCCCCCAACTTGGGGAGAATATCCTTCATCAAATTAGGGGACCAAAACTGCACACAATATTCCAGGTGTGATCTCACCAGTGCCCTGTACAACTATAGTCGGACTTCCGTGCTCCTATATACTCAAATGCTCTCGCAATGAAGGCCAACATACCATTAACTTTGTTCATTGCCTGTTGTACCTGCATGCTTACTTTCAGTGACTGATGTACAAGGACACCGTTTTACCTCCCCCTTTTCCTAATCTGATCCATTCAGATAATAATCTGCCTTCTTGTTCCGTCCACCAAAGTGGATAACTCACATTTATCCGCATTACACTGAAACTTCCATGCATTTGCCCACTCACCCAACGTATCCAAGTCATCCTGTATCTTCACAGCATCCTCCTCACCCCTCACACTGCCACCCAGCTTTGTGTCATCCGCAAACTTGGAAATATTACATTTAATTCCTTCATCAAAATCTTTAAAATATATTGTAAATAACTGGGGTCCTACTAGCACTGAGTCTTGCGACACCCCACTAGTCACTGCCTGCGAATCTGAATAGGATCCGTTAATTCCTACTCTTTGCTTCCTGTCTGCCCACCAGTTCTCTACCCATGTCAATACCCTACCCCAATACCATGTGCTCTAATTTTGCACACTGATTTCTTGTGTAGGACCTTGTCAAAGGCTTTTTTAATGCCCAGATACACCACATCCACTGACTCTTCCTTATCCATTCTACTTGTTACATCCTCAAAAAAATTCCAGATTAGTTAAGCATGATTTCCCCTTCAAAAATCCATGCTGACTTTGACCGATCCTGTCACTGCTTTCTAAATGCACTGCTATAACATCTTTAATAATCGACTCAAGTATCGTCCCCACTGCCGATGAAAGTCTAACTGGTGTATAATTCCCTGTTTTCTCTCTCCCTCTTTTCTGAAAAAGTGGGGTTACATTAGCTACCCACCAGTCCACAGGAACTGATCCAGAACATCCAGATCTATAGAACATTAGAAAATGATCACCAATGCATCCACGATTTCCTGGGCCACCTCCTTGTGTACTCTTGGATGCAGACCACCAGGCCCTGGGCATTTATTTGCCTTCAGCCCCAACGGTTTATCCAACACCATTTCATAACTAATGTGAATTTCCTTCAGTTCCCCCATCACGCTAGATCCTCGATCCCCTAGTATTTCTGGGAGATTATTTGTGTCTTCCTTAGTGAAAACAGAACCTAAGTACTTGGTTAACTGGTCTGCCATTTCCTTGTTTCCGATTATGAATTCATCTGTTCCTGACTACATTTGTGTTCACTAATCTTTTCCTCTTCACATATCTACAGAAGATTTTACAGTTTTTTTAATTTATTATATTGTTTACAGAGTACTATGTTTACAAATTATGTTGTGCTGCTGGAAGTAAGAATTTCATTGTTCTGTTTGGGACGTGAAAATAAAACACTCTTGACTCTTGACTTGGACCCCAAGATCTCTTGTTTTTCCAGGTTGAATCTTGATGATCTTCATATTTAATGTCAATTTTATAAGTACACTCCAAATAATTCAATTTAATATTCACAGTTCTGTCTCCAGATCAGTCCAGATGGATGTGTGCATGAACTCAAAGCTGAGGCTCCCTCTGTTGGCTGAATGTGCACAAGGTAAGGACATAAATTAGTGGCCATCATGTTGCATAGCTGTCAAACAAAAAAATGTAAAGAGTTACTGAATGTCACTCAAAAATGTGCTCTGGTTTTCGATTCCCCTACTCCAATCTCTTAGGGCTAACAGAATCAAGGGATATGGGGAAAAAGCAGGAACGGGGTACTGATTTTGGATGACCAGCCATGATCATATTGAATGGCAGCGCTGGCTCAAAGGGCCGAATGGCCTACTCCTGCACCTATTTTACTTCGGAGTCACGTGAGTGACTATGTGAAGAACCCGTCCAGCAAGCATGCACGACATGAGCGTTCACGAAGTGTAACAGCGACAAACGGGAGTACAGGGCGCTCCTGCTACAGCTTAAAAAAGACGGACCATCAGGTACAGTGGCTTGCAAAAGTGTTCATACCACTTGAACTTTTCCACATTTTGTCACATTACAACCACAAACGTAAATGTATTTTATTGGGATTTTATGTTATAGACCAACACAAAGTGGCGCATAATTGTGAAGTGGAAGGAAAATGATACATGGTTTTCAAATGTTTTTACAAATAAACAACTGAAAAGTGTGGCGTGCAAAAGTATTCAGCCCCCTTTACTCTGATACCCCTAAATAAAATCCAGTGCAACCAATTGCCTTCAGAAGTCACCTAATTAGTAAACAGAGTCCACTTGTGTGTAATCTAATCTCAGTATAAATACAGCTGTTCTGTGAAGGCCTCAGAGGTTTGTTAGAGAACATTAGTGAACAAACAGCATCATGAAGCCCAAGGAACACACCAGACAGGTGAGGGATAAAGTTCTGGAGACGTTTAAAGCAGGGTTAGGTTATAAAAAAATATCCCAAGCTTTGAACATCTCACGGAGCACTGTTCAATCCATCATCCGAAAATGGAAAGAGTATGGCACAACTGCAAACCTACCAAGACATGGCCGTCCACCTAAACTGACAGGCCGGGCAAGGAGAGCATTGATCAGAGAAGCAGCCAAGAGGCCCATGGTAACTCTGGAGGAGCTGCAGAGATCCACAGCTCAGGTGGGAGAATCTGTCCACAGAACAACTATTAGTCGTGCACTCCACAAATCGTGCCTTTATGGAAGAGTGGCAAGAAGAAAGCCATTGTTGAAAAAAAGCCAAAAGAAGTCCCGTTTGCAGTTTGCCACAAGCCATGTGGGGGACACTGCAAACATGTGGAGGAGGGTGCTCTGGTCAGATGATACCAAAATTGAAGTTTTTGGCCTAAATGCAAAACGCTATGTGTGGCGGAAAACTAACACTGCACATCACCCTGAACACACCATCCCCACTGTGAAACATGGTGGTGGCAGCATCATGCTGTGGGGATGCTTTTCTTCAGCAGTGACAGGGAAGCTGGTCAGAGTTGATGGGAATATGGATGGAGCCAAATACAGGGCAATCTTGGAAGAAAACCTGTTAGAGTCTGCAAAAGACTTGAGACTGGGGCGGAGGTTCACCTTCCAGCAGGACAACGACCATAAACATACAGCCAGAGCTACAATGGAATGGTTTAGATCAAAGCATATTCATGTGTTAGAATGGCCCAGTCAAAGTCCAGTCCTAAATCCAATTGAGAATCTCTGGCAAGACTTGAAAATTGCTGTTCACAGACGCTCTCCATCCAATCTGACTGAGCTTGAGCTATTTTGCAAAGAAGAATGGGCAAAAATTTCAGTCTCTAGATGTGCAAAGCTGGTAGAGACATACCCCAAAAGACTTGCAGCTGTAATTGCAGCGAAAGGTGGTTCTACAAAGTATTGACTCACTTTTGATGAATACTTTTGCACGCCACACTTTTCAGTTTTTTATTTGTAAAAATATTTGAAAACCATGTATCATTTTCCTTCCGCTTCACAATTATGCACCACTTTGTGTTGGTCTATCACATAAAATCCCAATAAAATACATTTACGTTTGTGGTTGTAACGTGACAAAATGTGGAAAAGTTCAAGGGGTATGAAAACCTTTGCAAGCCACTGTAAGTTTATTCTGAGGTCTTATTTTGAAAAAAGTTGCTTTGCTTTGTCTCACCAGTTCGAGACAACTGGAAAAATGAGCAAAGCAAGGCAAGCAAAAAAGGCCGCCCCCCGTTCGCCTCCAACAGAGGAGCGTTCCATCAGTGGGGGGGCGAGAGGCGGCAGGACGCACACCCTGCGGTCCGCTATTCCTGATACCGAGCCGAGACTTGCTTCGGGAGCTGGAGCATTCTCGCCAAGGGAGTTCAGGCACTCCCGCCACAGTGCCTCACAAGGCACTGGCCATCGCTTCCCCCTCAGCCGAGGGCAGCATTGGCGACCAGGGCTGGGCTGGTCAAGAAGAGGGGTCACTGGCTGAAGATGTCGGGAGTACGCTTGGGGTACAGGACCAGGAAGAGCTGCTGGGTGTGGTCAACCGCTACGTGGCAGCTCCACGAGCAGGACGGCCATTAGAGCCAAAACTGGCGGCCAGCATAGACTACCTGTCCTTCAAACCCCTATAAGAGCAGGTAGTTAATGAGGCATTAGAGCTGTATTCGGCCCCAGAAAATTGCGCTTCGCTCAACGTGCCGGCCGTCAACAGCCAAATCTGGGGGCACGTTGGGCAGAACATCCGCAACCAAGAATTAAAATTACAGCGGATTCTCAGGCTCCTGACGTCAGCCATCACTTCTTATGCTCGTTCCGTGGATGGGGGTGGAAATGACCACAAACCAGCAAGATACATTAGCTCTGCTGTGCAACACCCAATTCGAGATCAACAACCTCCATAAGGAGATAATAAGACCAGCCCTCAACCCGAAATTCGCAGGGTTGTGCAAAACACCGGCCTCAGAGCCACAAATCCTGCTCTTCGGTAAGGACCTCTCTAAAAAAGTGAAGGACCTGGAAGAAGAGTCCAAAACATTTGGCCTCATGAGGTCAGGCCCCGGAACGAGCAGACCCACAAGACCCAGACGGCAGTACCCCACCACGTCCACCAGTCGGCGTCAGCCTCATGGGACTGATGAAAGCTTGGGGTCCGCACTATCCCCGAAAGCCTTTTTTAGGCCAGGGCCCAGAGCCGACCCCATGGAAAATGCACCACCCCCAACCAGCAGCACATCAGGCAACACCTCGTCCAACGAAGAAACAGAAGAAACACCCATAACCATGGAGGTAGGTGGGTCTGGTTCCTACCAGCATATAAAAAGTGGGGGATCTATACTAACAGGGGGGAGATTACACCTGTTTGTGGAAGCATGGAGGTCTATCATGAATGATAAATATATACTCAACAGCATTTGTGGATACAAAATAGAATTTGTTCAAGAAAACATGCCACCAGTTCAGCATACACCCCAAAAGGTCTTTACCCTCTCAGTTAAAGAAAAACTAGAGGGTCAAGCAGAACATGGTGAGGCTACTTACAAAGGGTATCATTGAGAAAACCCAACATGAACCCTTGGAATTTGTCTCAAATATATTCACTAAAACTAAAAAAGATGGTGGATGTCGCATCATCATTGACTTAACTTCACTGAATATGTTTGTTAAGTATATACATTTCAAAATGGAAATGTTTGTAACTGCCAAACGACTGATTTCCAAAGGATACTTCATGGCAAACATCGACCTTAAAGATGCTTACTATTCAGTACCCATTCAAAAGGATCATCGCAGATACCTGAAATTTACCTGGATGGGGCAACAATGGCAGTTTAAAGCATTGCCTAATGAGTTAACATCAGCCCCAAGATTATTCACCAAGATATTAAAACCAGCCTTGGCAATATTAAGAAAACAGAAACATATTGTCATGGCATATCTTGATGATATCTTAATAGTAGGCAAAAGCATGGAATTGGCTAAATCAGCTGTGTCAGCTACCAAACAATTGTTTGAAACCTTGGGATTTGTCTTACATCCAGATAAATCTAAGTTGACGCCATCCACAACTATGGACTATCTGGGATTCACAATTAACTCAGTCCACATGTCTGTAACGTTGCCAAAAGAGAAAGCAGCAGAATTGGCACAAACATGTAACAATTTAATGGTCAACGATCGACCAACCATCCGTCAAGTGGCAAGAGTAATTGGAAAAATGGTAGCAGCATTTCCAGCTACACAATTTGGACCTCTGCACTATCAAAACTTACAAAGAGCAAAAGTGCAGGCGTTAAAACGACATGCAGGTCACTTTGACTGAGTCATGAAATTACCCATTGAAGCAATATCAGGATTACAGTGGTGGGTAGGGAACGGTTGGCGTGGTTCCAGCCCTATCATCATCATTAACCCAAAGTTAATTATTCAAACAGATGCCAGTGTTCAAGGCTGTGGAGCAACTAATACTATATCCAGCACAGGTGGTAGATGGACTAATCTAGAGTCATCTTTACTACAGACACTGGGCATAAATTATCTGGAAATGTTGGGTGCATTTTATGGCTTAAAAGCATATTCAACAAATATGCATCACTTGCATGTTCGTTTACAAATAGATAATACCACGGTGGTGGCTTATATTAACCATATGGGCGGTATAAAATCGATATCATGTGACAATTTGGTCAACACAATCTGGCAATGGTGTGTCGATAGACATATTTGGCTATCAGCAACTTACCTACCAGGTAAGCTAAATACAGTGGCAGACACCAGATCACGCAAATTCAATGATAACACCGAATGGATGTTAAATCCCAAAGCATTCGCTAAAATTACAAAGCAATATGGCACGCCAGATATCGATCTGTTTGCATCCAGACTAAATCACCAGGTACCAATGTATGTCACTTGGGAACCAGACCCTGAGGCAGCAGCGATAGATGCATTCACGCTGGACTGGGGAAAAGTCTTCTTTTATGCTTTTCCTCCCTTCTGCCTCATCAGTCGGGTACTACGCAAAATATAGATGGACTCTGCTTCAGGTATTTTGATAGTACCCGACTGGCCTACACACCATGGTTCCCAGTGGTCCTCGACATGGTCGTCGAAACCCCAATGACTTTTCCCAGTAGCCCAGACTTGTTAACTCACCCGCTATCAGGCATAAGCCACCCAAGCCACGATAAAATTAAACTCCTGGGTTGCAGATTTTGAAAAGACCTCTGCTGGGCCTGGGATTGTCAGACAGCACTATCAACATGATGACAGCATCCCACCGCATGTCCACAAGGAAACAATACTTGTCAAACATCAAGAAGTGGGAAAGATATTGTTCGAACACAGGAACCACATATTCAACTACAACAATAACCAATGTACTGGAGTTCCTGGCAGGCCTTCACCACAATGAAGGACTCAGCTACAGCGCCATTAATACAGCCAGAAGTGCTCTGTCAGACTATTTAATTCTGGCACCAGGACAACAGGCCATGGGGTCCCACCCGCTGGTAATCAAGCTCATGAGAGGCATATTTAATTCTAATCCCCCCAGACCTAGGTACACCCAAATTTGGGATGTCAGTGTGGTCCTGATATACCTTAGGGGATGGTCACCAGCCAGGTCCCTCACCCTGGAACAACTAACTCTGAAGACGGTCATGCTGATGGCACTTGTCTCAGCACAAAGTGTCCAGTCCCTCCATCTACTACGATTGGACAACATGGTTGTAACACCAGACCGTGTCTCATTTACCATCCAATGGCTGGTCAAACAGAGCAGGCCAGGAATATCAGGTCCAGTCATGGAATTCCGGGCTTACCCACCTGAACCACGGTTATGTGTCATGACCCACTTATTGAACTACATTGACACAACAAGAAATCCTCAGGGGAGAGAAAAAGCCTTATGGGTCAGCCACAAGAAACCTCATGGTCGGGTGACGAGCCGAACTAATTCAAGATGGCTCAAGCAGGTGCTGAAAGCCGCTGGTGTAAATACTAACTTGTATAAATCTCACTCCACCAGGGCAGCATCCACATCGGTGTTCCAAACATTTTATAACAAGCCGCTGGAAGAACCTGTATCGTTTGCAGAAAAAATATTAGAATCTGCAAATATATAATTTAAGCCCGGGGGAGCAATTTTGTTTTTTGTTATTGTTTAATAAACACCATTATTGTTTTTTCAAACAGATTCATGGTTGATTACGATAACATACTTCCTCCCTCGAATGACTTCGGCAGTGAGTGAAGCATTAACTGTTACACGGTTTGAAATCACAGAGCTTTAAATTCTTCATGTAGTCACTCACGTGACTCCGAAGTAAAATAGTAAGATTAAACGAGAACTTACCAGTTCGAAGTTTGATCTGTATTTTATGAGAGGTTACGATGAGGGATTACGTGCCCTCCGCTCCCACCCTCAATTATAGAGATCAACTGGTATTTAAGTTCTCCTTTTCTTTACTATGTTTATTTCAATTATTGTGTCTTTCTGTGATTCCACACCGCTGCTTTGAAGTATGTCGCGGATGTGTGCTGGACGGGTTCTTCACGTAATCCCTCATCGTAACTCCTCATAAAATACAGATCAAACTTCGAACTGGTAAGTTCTCATTTAACCTTACTATTTTCTATGTTACTATCTTTGTAAGACTCTCTTAATTTTGTACACGTCTATAAGATCACACCACATCCTCCTGCACTCCAAGGAATAATGTCCTAGCCTGCTCAAGCTCTCCCTGCAGCTCATGCCCTCAAGTCCTGGCAACATCCTCGTAAACCTTCTCTGTACCCTTTCCAGCTTGACAACATCTTTCTTATAACATGGTGACCAAAACTAAACACAATACTCTAGTTGTGGCCTTACCAACATCTGAGAAAACTGCAACATGACCTCCCAACTTCCATACTCAAAATTGATGGCCATTGCACCAAAAGTCTTTTTGACCACCGTATCTACATGAGATGCCACTTTCAAGAAACTATGTATCGGTAATGAACTTAGGCAATTTGGAGTTATAGATGAACAACGGAGTAATAGATGGACAACTTGGAGTAATACACTTGGGGAACTTGAAGTAATAGATGGGCAACGGAGTAATAGACTTGGGCAAGTTGGAGTAAAGAGCAGGTCATCTATGAGTAATAGACTTTCGGACTGAGGAATAATGGGCTTGCAAAAACTAATTTGGTTGCTTGAAGTCCATTTTTTTTTAATGGGTAGTTGACGGAGTCTTGGTTTTTCTGGTCAATTCTGTTGGTCACTGTAGGTACGTTGTCAAGGTTGCCACTCACTGCACTTGTCCAATTTAGGAGATGAACCTTTCCCCAAACTAATGTGGAAACGAGTGCATCAGGAGAGCTGCTTTCGTAATTATCAAATCATAAGTGCATTAGTTGAAGCACATCTAATTCACAGGAGACTGATTAAATATGGATAGAGCCAACCTCCATGCATTACTTTATAATTGATTTGAATAATGTACTAGTGACCATCTATATATGTGAACTGACAGCAACGTGAATGAGTTGCATCGTGTGTTCAAAAACTTGATAGGTTTGAGTTCTAAAGCCATTTTAATTAATAGCAGCAACAGCTACATTATATAGTACTTGAAAAATCAACCAGATTTATTGAGGAAAAATATCTTTTCTGAGATTTTAACTGTTTAATTCCTGTCAAATTTAAACCTAAATTGATTTGATTCCTTTGGTCAACATCTCTTGAAATGTTAATTATATGGTCTTGGATAATTATATGCATACTCAGCATGAAATATATATCATCATTATCCCTTTATTTTAATGTATGCAACACAAAAAAACAATTAACTTTTCAGGTTGAAAACCAAAAAATTATATATATCTTTCTGTTCCAAAAAAATATTAACTCTATTCCTCTTTGCACAGGTGCTTTCCCACAGATTTATACTGGCTGCACAGCTATGGGTGTATACAGAATAGAGAAGGGGGCTGAGAATGCATCCTTGCAGAGCACCTGTGACGAGGATGATTTGCCCCCTGTTCTCACTAATTGTGCTCTGTTGGTCGTGAAGTCGAGGATTCAGTTGCAGAGATGTGTGCTGACTCCAAGTTCCACTAGTTTGGTGATGAACTTGGATTGGGATAACAGTGTTAAAACCAGAGCTGTAGTCTATCTTGCACTAAACGTTAGACTCTTTATCCTGTATCTGTACACTGTGGATGGCTTGATTGTAATCATGTATTGTCTTTTCGCCGACTGGATAGCACGAACCAATAAATCTTTTCCTTGGCACACGTGAAATTAATAAACTACATCAAAAAACCTACATACACCTGAACGGGTAAGTACATTTCTTGACCGTCAGAAACGTGCTGGGTTTGAATCGTATGTCAAATTTCTTGTCATGAGCACAAACCTGCTTGCAGCAGCATCACAGGTACATAGACTCAGACACACAGAGAAAAAAAAAAATCAAACAATGGACTAATAAATACTGTACCCACTGGATATATAAATCAAACCATTATTTGGAAGCAAAAATGTAAACAGGTCAGAAAGTATCAGTGGAGGGAATGGATGGGCCATGTTTTTCGGTCAGGACCTATCTTCGGACTGATTGTAGTAGGGTGGAGAAAACTGGAAA
Source organism: Leucoraja erinaceus (assembly GCF_028641065.1). NCBI lineage: Eukaryota > Metazoa > Chordata > Chondrichthyes > Rajiformes > Rajidae > Leucoraja > Leucoraja erinaceus. The sequence goes on from NC_073387.1 coordinate 20,349,657, forward strand.
AGAGAGGTGGTGCAGGACAAAGCTTGGGAAGTGATAGGTGGAGATAGACACAAAATCTGATCAGTGTGAAGAAGGGTCCCACCCCGAAATGTCACCCATCTATGTTCTCCAGAAATGCAGCCTAACCCGCTGTCACTCCAGCATTGTGTGTCTATCTTTGGTATAAACAAGCACCTGCAGATCTTTTTTATTACATAAGTGATAGGTGAATATAGGTGGAAAGGGTGGGTGTTTGGGAAATGGGTGATGTGACAAAAACTAGGCTTTGTCCCACCCCAACTTTCTCCACCCTATTACAATCAGTCTGAAGAAGCGTCCCAAACCAAAAAGTTGCCTGTCCATTCCCTCCACAGATGTTGCGTGATGAGAACCAGAAGACATAGAAGATTTAATGGGAAACTGAGTAACTTTTTTACACAAAGGGACGGTGGGTGTATGGAACAAGCTGTCAGAGGAGGTAGATGAGGCAACGTTTAAGAAACGTTTATCACAGGTACATGGAGAGACCAAGTTTAAAGGAATATAGGCCAAAAGCAGGTAGGTGAGACTAGTGTAGATGGAACATGTTGGTCGGCGTGGGAAAGTTGGGGGCAAAAACCTGTTTCCACCCTGTATGAGTCTATGACAATGATCCGTGGGGTTACATGTTTTGCTGAATATTCCAGCACCCGCACCTCCTTGAGTCCCCATTTATCATTTATTATGAACAATCACACTTCACCTTTCATCTTTGGTTTAGTTTAGTTTAAAGGTACAGTGCAGAAACAGGCACTTTGGTCCACCGAGTCCGCACCGACCAGTGATCCCTGCACACTAATACTATCCTCCTCGCACGAGGGACAATTTACAATTTTTACAGAAGCCAATTAGCCTACAAACCTGAACATCTTTGGATTGTGGGAGAAAACTGGAGCGCCTGGAAGAAACCCAACCAGGTCACAGGGAAAACGTAAAAACTCCATACAGGCAGCATCCACAATCAAGATTGAACCCAGATGTCTGGCTCTGCAAGGCAGCAATTCTACCGCTGTGCCACCGTTTCACGATTTGAAATTCATTGCATCATTTTCATTTCCAACTATGAGAATGAGGTCACCTCTGATTGTAGCAGTTGAAATTTACAAACCAAATGCTTTTTTAGCTGCTGCTAAATTAGTCCCAACCATCAAAAAATTCTAATTTAACACCCACTGCTATGAAGCTGCCCATACAAAGTGTGAAAATTCATGTCACACAGTGGAACTCCATTTTCCACCATGCCTACTGATGATATTCCTAACATTGTTGTCTTATTAAACTAACTCTGTTGCCCTATTAGACAGAAATGTGTTGTTTTTTTGTGTCTCAGTGAGATTTGCCAGCATATTTTTCAATTTAGTCACAAGCACGTATTTACCCTAGCACTTTTAATAAGGTGATTTAATGGCATGCTCAGCATATCTATAACGCTGAATTACTGTTAAAACACAAAGTACTTGTTGTATGACACCAGGATATGCGCTCAAACAAGAAAACAAAGCCCAATGCCAATGTTGTATCTAAATTACCTATGCACACTTCATAAATTCATAAGTTCTAGGCACAGAATGAGGCCATTCAGCCCATCAAGCCTCGTTCAATCATGGCCGATCTATCTTTCCCTTCCAACCCCATTGTCTGCCTTCTCCCTTTAACCCCTGACTCCCTTACTAGGAATCTGTCAATCTCCACCTTAAAAATATCTATTGACTTGGCCTCCACAGCAGTCTGTGGGAATGAATTCCAGTTTTCCTAAATGAAAATAAAGTCATAGTCACAGAGTTAGACAGCATGAAAACAGCCCCTTTGGCCCAGCTTACCCATACCGACCAAAAGGTCCCAAAAAGGATTTTATTTAACCAGTGGATGGTGAACTAGTCCCTTCTGCCTGCATTTGGCCCATATCCCTCTAAATCTGTCCTATCCATGTACCTGTCCAAATTCAAAACTGGGATAATATAGAACTAGTGTAAAGGTGATCATTTGTCAGCACCGTATCTGTGGGCCGAAGTGCCCATTTCCTAGCTGTATCTATAAACTAATCTAAACTAAGCTAAACTGAAAGGAAATACTTTTAGAATTGAGATGAAGAGGATTTTCTTTAACTAGTGGATGGTGAATGTGGAATTCCTAGCCACTGATGACTGTGGAGTGATTGATAAGGTGGCACAGTGGTGCAGCAGTAAAGTTGCTGCCTTACAGCACCAGAGAGCCGGGTTCGATTCTGACTACGGGTGCTGTCTGTACGAAATTTGTCACAGTGTCCCTGTGACCACGTGGGTTTCCTCCGGGTGCTCCAGTTTCCTCCCACATCCCAAAAACGTGCAGGTTTGTAGGATTATTGGTTTCTGTAAATTGACCCTAGTGTGTAGGATGTGTAATAGGGATAACATGGAACTAGTGTGAATCTGTGACCAATGGTCAGTGTGGACTCTGTGGGCCTAAGGGCCTGTTTCTATGCTGGATATATAAACTAAAAAAGTGTAAAAAGTTATGGGGAGAAGGCAAACAATGGGCTTGATAAAGAAAGAAAGATCAACAATGTTAGAATGGAAGAGTAGACTCCATGGGCTAAATGGCCTAATTCTGTCTCTATGTCTGGTGGCCTTATGGTATCAGCAGACTGAAAGGGAGTGCTACTGAGATTCATGTTCCAGATGTGGTGGTAAGGAAAGTTTTGGGTAGTGATGGGCATCAAAAATAGATACAGAAAAAGCTGGAGTTGTTTAACTATCTACTTAGATAGCTATTCCCATTATGCAATTGGATAATATTCATGCTAGTATATGCAATCAACTTCATAGTAAATGGAGAGAACTGTATTTCCATAGCAAATGTCACATCCATTTTAGGGCATACAAATGTAGTTTAGTTTAGTTCAAAGATACAGCATGGAAACAGGCCCTTCAATTCAGTACATGCTGACCATCAATCACCTGTTCACACTAGAAACAAGGAACTGCAGATATTGGTTTATGAAGGAAAGGCACAAAATGCTGGAGTAACTCAGCGGGTCAGGCAACATCCCCAGAAAATGTGGATAGGAGACATTTCTGGTCAGGACCCTTCTTCAGTCTACTAACCTGTATGTCTTGGATTGGAGGAAACCAGAGCACCCAGAGAAAACCCACGCGGTCACAGGGAGAACATACAAACTCCGTTCAGACAGCAACACAGTCAGGATCAAATGCATGTCCCTGGTGCTGGGAGGCAGCAACTCTACTGCTACGCCACCATCTAGCCTCTGTTATCCAAAGCACTGCCAGAGGCCTCTTTGCATCTGCTTGAAATGCAGGTCCACGGTTTAATGGTTCAAATCATCTTTCTATTCCGATATCTCTTTTATTCTCTGCCGTGTTAAGTGGGTCACACAGTGTATCGAGATTCATGCCCGGCAGAAAGTGATGGACGGTTCCTCTCCAGTGGCTGCTCACGAGTTCTGAAGGCAAATAAAGTCAGCTATTCCTTGTGGACGGGTGTTGACAGCTCGGAACTACCTTGCAGCATTGTGTTAACTCGCTTGAACCTGGAAGCTTTGCTGGGCAGAGGATACAGAAACACAATTGAGGGGAAATGAAGACGACAAGGCTGTTCAATAAGCGAGGGCTTCTGAGGTGAGGTTTAATTGGCCATGTCAAGAGCATGTGGGAGCAAGTTCCACACTGGATATAACAACACTTGACCTGAAAGAGAGAGGGAAGTAAAGCACTGATTGTCGTTTGTCATTCTGCGAATGCGTAATTAGGAAACAATGGATCAGCCTCTTGTGTAGTTCTAATTTTGCTTAGATAGACACAAAGTGCCGGAGTAGCACAGCTGGAGGCAGCAACTCTGGAGAAAAAGGATGGGTGACAGTAGGGACAACTTACAATCTTTACCGAAGCCGATTAAGCTATAAACCTGTACATCTTTGGATTACGGGAGGAAACTCGAGCACCTGAAGGAAATCAACGCGATCACAGAACGTGAAAACTTTATACAGACAGCACCATTAGTCAGGATCGAACCCGGGTCTCGGGTGCTGTAAAGCAGCAAGTTCCGCCTCTGCACCACTGTGCCCCATCCATGTAAATAAATAATTACAATGAGACAATTATAGCTTGGCAAAAAATAAGCACGCTAAATATGTTTTGCTTCACATCTTGACAATTGTGGTCCTTTTGGGGTAGGATCGCACTCATGGGGTCCCACTAAGGCGATTTTTCAGGCGACTGCCGGCGACTGTCAAGTTGCCAACAGTCGCCTGAAAAACTGGCAATTGGAACAGCTACTGTCATAGTGGAACACACACACACACACACGCGTGCGCGCACGCACGCACGCACGCACGCACACACACACACTCACGCACACACGCACGCACGCACGCACGCACACACACACACACACACACACACACACACACACACACACACACACACAGCTTTCTTCACCAACCTGTTATGCAGGTGGGGGACAAGGCAAGCGGGGGGGGAGCGCTGTCTGAGTGAAATTCACACTGTGCAAAGCCAAGGTGATACCGCGATGAACAGTAAGGTTGGCGCTGTAATTAAGACGGCTAAAGCACAGTGTACGGTAAGTCCTTTAAAAGAAGGGGGAGAGGGGGGAGAGGAGGGAGAAACAGTTGAGACAACTTTGAAGAAGCCAGATATACACAGCTGTGAAGCTCGGCAGACATTACCATTACCGGTCGGTTATCCTTGGTTCTGAAAACTACTGCTTACATTTTTATTCCCAATGAGCCAATGAAATTTACCGGTCAGCATCGGCTACAACCTACGAGAACCTCCGAGAACCTTCACCTCCAGGCAACCCACTAGGACCGCTCGGTGACCCAACTACAGCACAAGAATACTCGCTACTCTCCATGGCGACTTAATTCTAGTCGTCGCTAATTTTTCAACGTGTTGAAAAATTTGCCGTGACCATAATGAGGCTGCGACTAGTTCCCAGAATGCGTGAACGCCTCTCGACCATGAAGGCAACTCCCCGGCAACCACCCGCGAACATGTGACGACCATATGGTGACTGCATAGTCTCCTGCAGTCGCCTAAAAAGTCACCTACTCATGAGTTTGAAGAGCAATAATTAGTTCAAAAATCATATTGCTGGAACAGCACGAGCTAGACCAGGGGTCTCCAAAATATGGCCCGCGGGCTACATGAGACTCACCACGAGATTTTATCCGGCCTGCAGCAAGCTTTTAACACGGTTCGTGCAGCGGGCTATTTAGCGAGTTCTGTGGTAGCGTGGGAACTTACACGTCAGTTTGTCGGAGGCTATCAAGTTGAGGGTTTGTGTGCAGCTGCAGACAGGTTACTGTTAGTTATACATGACTCATACCTCGGAGTGCAGTGCTGTTGGAACTCAACGGCGCACCGCTCCGTTACCTCTTTAAAAAAAGGCCAAAAAAATTTGGGAATTTTAACTAGTGGGTGTGTGGTCAGAGTAACCTGGTTGAAAGAGTGGGAAGGGGAAGACCCATCACTACTGAGGATACCTGTAGGATGGGGGTAGAACTGGAACCCAGCAGACTCAGACAACATGCTGTCTGCATCATGGAGGTTGTGGCTCTGATGCTGAGCCTGGAACTCTGGTGAGGTGACGGCTCTGGCCCGTTGGTGGCCGGTGGAGACGCGAGGGTCGGCGGAGTCGCTGGTGGAGGCCCATGGGGGGCTGGAGTAGAGATAAGGGTCGGCATCACCATCGTCGGTTGCCCCGGGGAGACAATGAAGGTCTGCGGCAGCAGAATTGGTGGCCCCGGGGAGGTGCGAGAGTCGGCGACAACGGCGCGGTGGCCACAGGGAGGCGGTGAGAGTCCGTAGCTGCAGCAGTTTGCGTTGAGGGTCAGAGAGGCGGTGGATGTTGTTGCTGCTCCTCATGGTGGCCATTTCGGCCTTGTTGTGGTCGGCAAGCGGTGCGGCAGACCAACGGTGGAGCTCTGGGCGGGCAGTCGAGGAGTGTTGGTGGAGGGACCCGTCTGGACGTGGGCAAGCTTGTAATCCTTCGTAGAGTCCAGGTGGGCAGGGAAGCGTTTGTTGAGGGTGTGGATCTGGCGTCGAATGAAGTAGAGTTGTGGTCCATTTCAGGGGTGTGAGTGAGTGAGTGAGTGAGTGAGTGAGTGAGTGAGTGAGTGAGTGAGTGAGTGAGTGAATGAGTGAGGGGATGAGTGAGGGGATGAGTGAGGGGATGAGTGCGTGAGTGGGTGAGTAAGGGGATAAGTGAGTGAGTTTGGTGAGTGAGTGAGTGAGTGAGTGAGTGAGTGAGTGAGTGAGTGAGTGAGTGAGTGTGAGTGAGTGAGTGAGTGAGTGAGTGAGTGAGTGAGTGAGTGTGAGTGAGTGAGTGAGTGAGTGAGTGAGTGAGTGAGTGAGTGAGTGAGTGAGTGAGTGAGTGAGTGAGTGAGTGAGTGAGTGAGTGAGAGTGAGTGAGTGAGTGTGAGAGTGAGTGAGTGAGTGTGAGTGAGTGTGTGTGTGTGTGAGTGTGTGTGTGTGTGTGAGTGGGTGTGTGTGTGTGGGTGTGTGAGTGTGTGTGTATGTTAGTGTGTGTGTATGGTGTGAGTGGGTATGTGAGTGGGTGTGAGTGGGTGGGTGTGAGTGTGTGAGTGGGTGAGTGAGTGTGTGTGCGTGTGGGTGAGTGAGTGAGTGACTGGGTGTGTGAGTGTGTGTGTGTGTGTGAGTGGGTGGGTGTGTGAGTGTGTGTGTGTGTGTGTGTGAGTGGGTGTGAATGAATTTTGAAATCATAATAGCAGTTCCATCCTTCCCATTAATGAGGTTGCATAAAACTTTATGATGTTGTTGGTTAACCTTGATTGATGGCTACAGGTTTTGTTTTGAATTCCTTTCATTAGATTTACTTAAGTTCTTTTTTGAATTCATTAAAGTTATAAAACTGACATTTCTTTATTTTTTCGCCTATGGCCTGCAAAAATGTGTCAAATATATAATATGGCCCTCATGCTGAAAACTTTGGAGGCCCCTGATCTAGACAATGTACAACTTTGCATACACGAAAAGTGCTAGAGTAACTCAGCGGGTCAGGCCAAAAGTGCTAGAGTAACCTGGTTGAAAGAGTGGAAAGGGGAAGACCCATCACTACTGAGGATACCTGTAGGATGGGGGTAGAACTGGAACCCAGCAGAGTCAGACAACGTGCTGTCTGCATCGTGGAGGTTGTGGGTCTGATGCTGAGCCTGGAACTCTGGTGAGGTGACAGCTCTGGCCCGTTGGTGGCCGGTGGAGAAGCGAGGATCAGCGGAGTCGCTGGTGGAGGCCCGTGGGGGGCTGGAGTAAAGATAAGGGCCGGCGTCACCATCATCGGTTGCCCCGGGGAGACAATGAAGGTCAGTGGCAGCAGAATTGGTGGCCCCGGGGAGGTGCGAGAGTCGGCGACAACGGCGCGGTGGCCACAGGGAGGCGATGAGAGTCCGCAGCTGCAGCAGTTTGCGGTGAGGGTCAGAGAGGCGGTGGATGTTGTTGCTGCTCCTCATGGTGGCCATCTCGGCCTTGTTGTAGTCAGGCAAGCGGCGCGGAGGACCGACGGTGGAGCTCTGGGCGGGCAGTCGAGGAGTGTTGGTGGAGTGAGTGAGTGAGTGAGTGAGTGAGAGAGTGAGTGAGTGAGTGAGTGAGTGAGTGAGTGAGTGAGTGAGTGAGTGAGTGAGTGAGTGAGTGAGTGAGTGAGTGAGTGAGTGAGTGAGTGAGTGAGTGGGGTGTGTGTGTGTGTGTGTGTGTGTGTGTGTGTGTGTGTGTGTGTGTGTGTGTGTGTGTGTGTGTGTGTGTGTGTGTGTGTGTGTGTGTGTGTGTGTGTGTGTGTGTGTGTGTGTGTGTGTGTGTGTGTGTGTGTGTGTGTGTGAGTGTGTGTGTGAGTGTGTGTGAGTGAGTGGGTGTGTGAGTGTGTGTGTGAGTTGGTGTGAGTGAGTGGGTGTGTGAGTTGGTGTGAGTGAGTTGGTGTGAGTGAGTGGGTGTGTGAGGGTGTGAGTGGGTGGGTGTGAGTGTGTGAGTGGGTGAGTGAGTGGGTGAGTGAGTGGGTGAGTGAGTGACTGGGTGAGTGAGTGACTGGGTGAGTGTGAGTGTGTGTGTGTGTGAGTGTGTGTGTGTTATAAAACTGACATTTCTTTATTTTTTCCTATGGCCTGCAAAAATCTGTCAAATATATATAAATATATAAATCAAGCGAGCTTTTGCCCTTCTGCTCCACGGGAGGTTTCTGTCCTCCCTGAGCTCGCCTTAGGACACCTGCGTGGCCCTCATGCTGAAAACTTTGGAGGCCCCTGATCTAGACAATGTACAACTTTGCATACACAAAAAGAGCTAGTAACTCAGCGGGTCAGGCCAAAAGTGGACAAATGGATCTCAACGAGATGGGGCATTTTGTTCAGCATGGATGATCATGCTGCATGACTCTATGACTCTGATTAGGACTAGGACTTTGGCTTGGCCGCACTCAACGTATTGCATGCAGTTCTGACTGCTCCAATACAGGAAGGCTATGGTGACTTTGGAGAGCGTGCAGAGGAGGTTTACCAGAATGCTGCCTGGATTAGAGAGTTTCAGCTAGAGGTTGGATAGACGGATTGTTTTCTCTGGAACATTAGAGGTTGATGAGAGATCTGATAGAAGTATATAAAATTGTGAGTGGTAGAGATTGGGTAGCCATTCAGAACCTTTTTCCCAGGATGGAAATGTCCAACACTAGTGGGCATAGCTATATATAGAGAGGGGGAAGGTTTAATGGAGATGTGCGGGGCAAGTTTCTTTTCCCACAGATGGTGGTAGGGGCCAGGAATGCATTGCCCAGGGTGGTGATGGAGACAGATATGCTAGTGGGGTTTAAGAGGTTTTTTTAGATAGGCACATGGAAGTGCAGGGAATAGGGGGATATGGATCTTGTGCAGGCAGATGAGATCAGTTTAACCTGGCATCACATTTGGCGTAAACATTGTGGGCTGAAGGGCCCGTTCCTGTGCTGTACTGTTCTATGTTCGATGTTCTGTGTTCTGTGTTCTATGTTCTACATATGTTCTATGAATGGGCATGTTATTTAGACTTTAGACAAGAGATACAGCGTGGAACAGGCCCTTCGGCCCACTGAGTCCACACCGACCGGTGATCCGTACACTAACACTATCCTACACACTAGGGACAATTCACAATTTTTCCGAAGCCAATCAACCTACACACCTGTACATCTTTGGCGTGTGGGATAAAATTGGTGCATTTGGAAGAAATCCATGCAGTCACAAGGACAATGTATAAGCTCCATGCAGGGAGCACACATAGTCAGGATCGATTCCGGATCACTGGAGCTGTAAATGAGCACCCTGCCACTGTGCCAATGTGCCTCTCTTAAAACAAGCACATTATTCATTAGGCTTCCTACTTGCTTAATGCTTCTTTTCTCTTAGTAGTATGTGAAACATTAATTCCAAGGGCCCAGGATAGCTTGGTAGCTGTATATCTGTGACCTTCTTGGCTGCAATCTATACTCATTTAGCTTTCCAGCTGCTGTGTTGTCTGTGTTAAGCAATGAAATGTTAATTTTGTTTTGTGTTTCTTCAATCCTGAGAATTCACCAGAGTGCTTCACAGAAGCACAACATTCAAAATTAGTCAACCAGGTATCCTTGGGATTAGAACAGAGAAAAACAGTCAGCTCGAATTCTGCAGTAGAAATTATATTTTACACAAAACATGATTTGAATAATTTTAGAGATGCAAGTTAGGGCCTATATGAATTCACCAGTCTGGAAAGGCAATGTTTGGCATGGAAGAAACACTTCGAAGTTGACAAAAGAGCTGGAATGAATCTTTAGACTTTAGTCCTTAGAGAAACAGCATGGAAATTTGGACAGTACATCAATAGAAAAGGTGTAGTATATGGGCTAAATGTGGGCAAGGGGCTAGCTTAGATAGGGCATGTTGAGGGGCATGCATAAGTTGAGCCGAAGGGCCTGTTTCAGTGCTGTGTGACTATATGACTGTATGAAGATAGTGGCACAGATACAACACACAATCTCTTTCTCTCAAACACAGACACAACGGCGCAGAAACACACACACAGACACATACACGCACACACGCACGCACACACACAGACAACACAACACAGAAACACCCACACCCATAAACATACAGCTTCATTTTACTTTCAAGAGCCTGCATCAAATGCTAGATTGTGAGCACATGAGCATCGCAGTGGGTGTAGTTGGAAGGCAGAGGCTATGACTAACAGGAACAGCTTCTGGGAGGGATATTGCTGCTTTTATCATCCTCCTGCTAATTAATAACCTGCCAAGTGTTCGATGTTCCTAAGTCATTCTTTCATCTCTTTGCATAAGCATAAACAAACATGCAAATACACAAACATACCTACCCAAGCATACACACACATATCAAATGATCAAAAGATAATTTTGGATTTTCAGTATTTGCAGCTTGTTTTGATTTTCAGAATGTAAAATTGATCAGTTCCCAAAGACAGTTCTTGAATTAGTTTTTATTTTAGAGATAGTTTAGTTGAGCTTAGTTGAGTTTAGTTTAGTTTAGTTTAGATTATATTAGTTTAGTTTAGTTTAGTTTAGTTACAGTAATTATTGTCACATGTACCAAGGTATAGTGAAAAACTTTCTTGTTAGGTGCTATCTAGTCAGCGAAAAGACAACATTTGTTTACAATCAAGCCGTCCACAGTGTACAGATACAGATCAAAGGGTATAATGTTTAGTGCAAGATAAAGTCCAGTAAAGACTGATTAGTTCAAAGGTCACCAATGAGGTAGATGGGAGGTCTGGGTCACTTTTGAGCTGGTGAGAAGATGGTTCATTTGCCTGTTAACAGCTGGGAAGAAACTGTCCCTGAATCTGGAGTATGCACTTCAAGATCGAGAGATCAAGAGTTTATTGTCATGTGTCCCTGATAGGACAATTAAATTCTTGCTTTGCTTTAGCACACCAGAACATAGTAGGCACGAATACAGAACAGATCTGTGTGTCCATATACCATTGTATAAATATATACACACATGCATAAATAAACTGATAAAGTGCAAATAAACAGATTATGGGCTATTAATGTTTAGAGTTTTGGCCGAGCCAAGTTTAATAGCCTGATGGCTGTTGGGAAGCAGCTATTCCTGAACCTGGTCATTGCAGTCTTCAGGCTCCTGTACCTTCCACCTGAAGGTAGTGGGGAGATGAGTGTATGGCCCAGATGGCGTGGGTCCTTGATGATGCTGCCAGCCTTTTTGAGGCAGTGACTGTGATAGATCCCCTCGATGGACGGGAGGTCAGAGCCGATGATGGACTGGGCAGTGTTTACTACTTTTTGTAGTCTTTTCCGATCCAGGGTGCTCAAGTTTCCGAACCAAGCCACGATGCAACCAGTCAGCATGCTCTCTAATGTGCACCTGTAGAAGTTGGAGAGAGTCCTCCTTGACAAACCGACTTTCCGTATTCTTCTCAGAAAGTAGAGGCACTGATGTGCTTTATTTATAATTGCATCAGTGTTTTCGGACCAGGAAAGATCTTCAGAGATATGCACGCTCAGGAATTTGAAGCTCTAGACCCTTTCCACCATCGGCCCGTTGATATAAACGGGAATGTGGGTCCCAATCCTCCCCCTTCCAAAGTCCACAATCAGTTCCTTGGCTGCTGGTGTTGAGAGCCAGGTTATTGTGCTGGCACCATTTGGTCAGTCGGTCTATCTCACTTCTGTACTCTGACTCGTCCCCATCAGTGATATGTTCCACAACAGTGGTGTCGTCAGCGAACTTGATGATGGAGTTCGCACCATGACCGGCTACGCAGTCATGAGTATAGAGTGAGTACAGCAGGGGGCTAAGCACGCAGCCTTGAGGTGCTCCTTTGCTGATTGTTATCGAGGCTGACACATTTCCACCAATACGAACTGACTGTGGTCTGTGAATGAGGAAGTCGAGGATCCAATTGCAGAGGGATGCACAGAGACCCAGTTCTGCGAGTTGGTAACCAGCTTGGAGGGGATGATTGTATTAAATGCCGAGCTGTAATCAATGAATAACAGCCTGACATATGAGTTTTTGTTGTCCAAGTGGTCCAGAGCGGAGTGGAGAGCCAGCAAGATCGCATCCACCATTGATCTGTTGTGGCGGTAAGCGAACTGCAGAGGGTCCAGGTTTATGTCGAGGTAGGGATTGATTTGCTCCATGATCAACCTCTCAAAGCACTTTCACACATCCATACCTCTTGCTGATGGGAGATGGGAGAAGGGAGAAGATGAAGTGTCCAGAGTGAGACTAGTCGTTGATTATGCTGGTGGTCTTGCCAAGGCAGCGTGAACTGTAGATGGATTCAATGGAAGGGAGGTTGGTTTGTGTGATTGGCTGGGCTGTTTCCACAATTCTCTTGTAATTTCTTGCGGTCTTAGATGAAGCTGCTCTCAAACCATGCTGTGATGCATCCCGATTCAACGTGAAAACAGGCCTTTCAGCCCACCAAGTCGGCACCAACCAGCTATACACTAACTCTATCCTCCACACTAAGGATGATTTACAGTACAGAAGACAATTAACTCACAATTAACACATGGTTAAAGTACAAACTCGGCACAGACAGCACCCATAGTCAAGATTTAACCCGGGTCTCGGGCATTGTGAGGCAACAATTCTACCACTGTGTCACTGTGCCACACTATTACAAGAGGTGGAGGGGATAGATTGAATGGAGATTCAAAACGTAACCCCACTGCACGACAAAGATGTACATTTTTAAAGGTCATTCTAGCGTCATAGAGTCATAGAGTGATACAGTCATGCACCATGGAAACGAGCCTTTCGGCCCAACGCCCATGTCAACCAACATGCCCCATCTCATGATTTTGTACACCTCTATAAGATCACCCGTCACCCTCCTACACTCCACGGAATAGAATCCCATCCTGCTCAAGCTCTCCCTATAACTCAGGCCCTCAATTCCTGGTTATTGTGGTATAAGTGTTCTGAGATTACTTCCCTTGTTTTACTGCGCTACTTACCTGTCGCCAGACCTTACTCCTGAACAATATACATAATTTATAGCGAGTCCGAACAAGAGGGTCATGGAACAAACTGCCTGAGGAAGTGATGGCTAAATAACTACCATGTGCTTAGAAATTATTTAGACAGGTACACGGATAGGAATGTTTTAGAGGGATATGGGCTAAATTCAGGCAAGTTGGACTAGCTCAGGAAATCACCTTGGTTGGTATGGACATGTTAGGCTGATGGGCCTATTTCTTTACTATATCACTCTATGTCGATGTGACTGTATAACAACAGCATTGACTAATTGGTAATACACTAATTCTGAAAGTAAGCAATAAAAAATAACCAGTCTGCAATTTTGAGTTTCTATGGACGACCACACTACCTGCAACTTTCAACTTTACACCCAAAGTAATTAGAGTAATGATCTCACTCAGGATACTTAAGAGTTATTACCATTTTAATGGAGAACTGGGATTGATGCCAATCTTTGAAAATCCAACGCTATAATAGCTGACTGAAACCAAAAAAGATAATTCAACCAATAAGAAATCTGAAATAAGCTAATGGATTACACATGAGACACAATGAACTGCAGCTGCTGGTATATCACAAAAAGCCACAAAGAGCTGGAGTAACTCTGCAGGTCAGACAGCATCTCTGGAGAATATTAGTCTGACACTACAAAATATTGCAGCAATATGGGTTTCCAGCAATATGGTATATTTGAATGTTCATAAGTTCATAAGTTCTAGGAGCAGAATTAAGCCATTTGGCCAATCGTCTATGTCATTCAATCTATCTTTCCCTCTCAGCCCCATTCTCCTGCCTTAATTGGCTTTGGTAAAAATTTGTAAATTGCCCCTATCCCCGAATATCCCCGTACGCACTTGCACACAAATTTTCACACAAAATAGTACACAGCAGACCACACTGCAAAATTTTCCTGTTCTTGATCACCTGGCACCATTCGCGACACGTTCCAAGACTGGGGCGCTCTCCACCGAAAGGGCACACAACTCCACCCTATCTTATCAGCATTTCTTATCAGAGCAGACTGCCCCCTCCCCGAGCCAATCATAAACCTCCCTTGTCTGTAAAGTTTCTGCGCTACTAGCAGCAGGCAGTGTGGGTGGTCTACCCAACTATTACTGTTGTGGTTTGTCCACCAACGCTATGCTTTACCATAAAATGGCCTAAGAAAAGCTACGCTGGTGTGAGAAGAATCGGACGTGCGATAAAAGTCAGACCTTTCCAGGCAGTAAATATCTCCCATTTGTCTGGGAAACTGTATGTTTGGGTTGTTTTAGAGGGGCTATGGAATGCATGGCTGCTAATTTGGCTGATAACTCCATTTTATATTTTAGCTGAATTTGTCTGTTTAACCCTTACACGGCAGTTGATACTTTTTTGTAGGTACAGTGAAATTCGAATAACAGTATCGGTCAGGGTCATGACCAACCTTGCTTTAGTGTATTTAAACTCTTCCACAAGTCCTGCAATGGGCAATTCCAATTTGCCACTGCCGTACAGTCCGAGAACACTTAAGCATCGTCGAAGTACAAGCCACTGTTTCACATGTGTGCTGATCATTCTTTCCAGCTTTTCCACTTTGTTGATGGGGATTTCATACATAGTTAAAGGCCTCATGATTCTTGCTGGGTTTAATCTTCATCTTGCCCATGTGATGTTTTGATCAAGTTTTTCCAGAAGTCTCTCACTACAGGAGATAGTTGTTGTTACTGTTGTTACATCGTTCATATAGGCTCGTATAGGTGACAATCGCTGACCACACTGTAGCCATTTTCCTCCCAATATCTTACTGTACATAAGCACAATCATGTACAATCAAGTACATGATTCCAACAAATTTGTTTTTTAGATTAGAGATACGGCATGGAAATAGGCCCTTCAGCTTACCGAGTCCATGCCGACCATCAATCACCCCCCACTAGTTCTATGTCCTGCACATTAGGGGCAATTTACAGAAGCCAATTAACCTGCACACCTGCACGCCTTTGGGATGTGGGAGGAAATCGAAGCATCCGGAGAAACCCATGTGGTCACAAGGAACGTACAAGCTCCGTATAGGCTTTGTCCGATCGTTGTCAGGATCATTCTAGGGTCTCTGGTGCTGTATGGTAGCAACTCTACTGCTGTGCTACTGTGCCACACCACGGCCTCCCTGTGACAGTGTTTGGTTTTCTTCGGGTGCTCCGGTTTCCTCCCACACTCCAAAGGCATGTGGATTTGTTGGTTAATTGGCTTCTGCAAATTGTGGCTGGTATGTAGGGAGTTATCGTTGGTCAGCCCATACACAGTGGGAAGAAGGCTCTGTTTCCACGCTGCATCTCTGAACTAAGAGACTAAACTAAATTGTTGCATATTGTACTTGGGTACGATTGGGGTAATTGGCTTCTGTAAATTGCTCCCTAGTGTGTAGGGAGTGAATGAGAAAGAAGGATAATAGTGTGAATGGATGATCGATGGTTGGCGTGGACTCGGTGGGCCGCAGGGCCTGTTTCCATGTTGTATCTCAAAACTAAACTAAGTGCCCTGACAGTATTGCAGGTTGTATTCATGACTGTTAAAAACTAATTCAATCTTGAGCTATTGGAAAGGAGCAAGTGGGGCTGAGTGGGTGGAGATTTGTCACCTATTTACTCTTAGCTGTGTTACCATATTTGTCATTTATTAAATGCAATGGAGCCAGAGGGAATGGTTAGCCAGGAAATATCAACATTGGCAATTAGGCAAAGTTAGGAGAACAAATTGTTTGTTGTCGCTGCCCATGTCCATCATGAATTTTAATTTAAAATTGATTTGCAAAATAATTAAAGATGCATGAAAGTGCAGAGATCTCTGGATTATTTTACTGAGCGGAATTTCAAGGAATATATTCAGTCAATAATGCGCTATTGTGTGTTATATACCAATGGAAAATCCCACCTCTTAACTCTTCTACATCCAGTGATGGAATCAGCGTTTTAGAAAGTCGTTGAGTCATGCAGCATAGAATGTGGAACAATGACAGGGAGAGAGAATGTGGGACATTGGGGAGAGAATGAATGTGGAACAGTGATAGAAAGAAGTAATATAATAAATAAAAATATATATACTGTACATATATATAGTTTATTATATCTTAGAAAACATAACTTTATGGAAAAAATGTGTATCCACACACACCATCATCGGTGGTCACTTGAAACGAGTATGACTGTCCTCTCCTCTCCATAGGGTCACCTACTTGTGGATCTACAGATGTCTGTGGAGGCCGATCCGCTATCCACACACCTTGGTGCAGCGTGGGTAGTGGAGACTGGCGGTGGTTGGTAGTTGTCGAGCCCCCTTCTCTCTCTCCTTACGATGCTGTTGCTTTGTCTCTGCGACACAGCGTAGTTCCGTTTCATGACGTGCAGCTCCTTCCTTCACGGATTTCCTCCAGGAGCGCCTGTCCAGTGCTCCCAATTGCTTGATGTGATATGGAATTTCTTCAGAGTGTTCTTGATGTTTGTTGTGTATTTGGGTGCTTAGAACAGACTTAAAATAGGCTCGGACATGGGAGTAAACTAACAAGCTTCTTTATTCCAGGACGCCACCTTGAGTCTCCCTGCGCATGCGTCCTTGCACACAACATCACATATGCTAACTATATCACATACCTAACACTCCTCCTTGGAGGCAGGTAACACCATTTCAATTACATGCCTAACAATGTTGTCCTTGAAATGTTTCTTTGCCCTGCCGGGGGCTCGCTGACCTTCCTTCAATTGAGAGAACAGGATTTGTTTTGGGAGACGTGTGTTGGACATGCAGATGACATGGCCAGTCCATCGAAGTATGTGCTGCATTATTGTGGTGGTGATGCTGGTCATGTTGGCTTCCACAAAAATGCTGAAGTTGGTGCGTTTGTCCTCCCATCTGATCCTTACAATCTTTCTTAAGGATCTTTGACGGTATTGTTCCAGTGCTCTCAGGTGCCTGCTGTAGGTGGTCCATGACTCGGCTCCATACAACAGGGTGGGGAGGACAACGGCTCTGTAGGCCAGCAGTTTTGTTTGAGCCTTTTGGTCTCGGTCTTCAAAGACTCTTTTTTGAGTCTGGCGTAGGTACAACTCAGGCGATGGTTGACTTCAGTCGATGTCAGCTTTTGAGGAAAGAATGCTGCCAAGGTAGGGGAAGTGGTCAACGTTTTCAAGAGTGGTGTCGTCCACTCTTATATTGGGCTGGGTAGATGGCTGGTTGGGAGGAGGTTGATCTAGGACCTGAGTCTTCTTGATATTTAAGGCTAGGCCCATAGCTCTGTATGCCTTGGCAAAGGCATTCAGGATGCCCTGGAGGTCTTCTGAGGAGTGTGCTGCAATGGCGCAGTCGTCTGCGTACTGATGCTCCATGATGGCGGTGTTACTGAATTTGGTTTTGGCCTTCAACCTATTATGGTTGAAGAGCCCACCGTCAGTTCTGTAGAGGATTGGGATCCCCTGTGGCAGCTCTTCACCAATGAGGTGAAGTATGGCAGCAATGAAGACGACAAACAGGGTGGGTGCGATGATGCATCCTTGTTTGACCCACGTTTCCACAGTGAAGGGCTTGGACTTAGAGCCACAGTTGCTAAGCACTGTGACTGACATGCCATCATGTAGAAGCCTCAATATTCTGATGTACTTGTCGTGACAACCATACCTTGATAATATGCTCCAAAGAGCCTGGTGGTCTACCGAGTCAAAGGCCTTTGTCAGGTCTATGAAGGCCATGTACAAAGGCTGCCTTTGTTCATGGCATTTTCCCTGGAGTTAGTGTGCTGTAAATATCATGTCTTCTGTACCTTTGGATGGGCGGAAGCCACACTGTGATTCTGGAGTGCCTCCGCAGACAGTGGTAGAAGTCGGTTTGCGAGGACACAAGCAAAGACTTTGTCTGTTGTTGATAGGAGCGAGATGCCCCGGCAGGTTCCACATTCAGCCTTGTTCCCCTTCTTAAAAATGGTCACTATTAGAGCATCACTGAGTTCTGAGGGAAGTTCTTCTTTTTGCCAGACCTTGAGGAGTAGGGCGTGGATGTGGTACAGGAGCTCCGGTCCACCTTCCTTTAAGATCTCAGCTGGGATCCCATCTGGACCGGTGGCCTTGCTGTTCTTAAGGCTTTTGATGGCATCTTGAACCTCTGTCATGGTGGGAGGTTCTTCCATATCTTCTCTGGTGGGACTCTGGGGGATGCAGTGGGTAATGTCTGGTTCAGTTGTGCTGTCATGGTTTAGGAGTTCCTGGAAGTGCTCCTTCCATTGGGCATTAATAGACTCATTGTCCTTCAGCAGTTCTTGCCCGTCCTTTTGAGCGCAGGTGGTTTAAGCCGTGGTAGCTTGGACCATAGACGGCCTTAGTAGCGCTGAAGAAGCCTCTGGTGTCACCCGAGTCTGCCAGTCTCTGGATTTCCGGAGCCTTTTCTGTCTACCAAGGGTTCTTAAGCTCCCTCACCTGGCTCTGGATGTCCGCCTTGGCTCTGGAGTGAGTCGCTCTTTTGGCCTTGCAGGTTACATCATTTTGCCAGGCACGAAAGGCTTTCCTTTTCTTTGAGATGAGCTGTTATATTTCTGTGACGTTCTTGTCAAACCAGAACTGGTGTTTCTGGACTTGCACCCAAGGATGGTTTTGCAGGTATCAAGGATGGTGGATTTGAGCCAGCTCCAGTGCTCTTTGATATTATTAGGATATTCCTGTTGGAGGCTTTCCCTAAGAGAAGCCTGAAGTTGCTGCTGGGTGGCAGTTTCCTCCAGACTTCCAAGGTTCAGTCTTGGCTGAATCTGCTTCTTTTGAATTCTCCTCTTCCTCGTGATTTTGATGGACATGATGGAGTGGATGAGGCGATGATCTGTCCAGCAGTCACGTGCATCGATCATGGCCCTTGTGATGTTCACGTCATGGCGGTCCCTGGCTCGTACAGTGACATAGTCAATGAGATGCCACTGTTTGGAGTGTGGGTGTCTCCAAGATGCATTAAGTTTGTTTTTCTGGTGAAAGAGTGTATTAGTGATGGTGAGGTCATGCTGAGCACATTTGTTGAGAAGAAGAGTTCCATTGGAGTTGATGTTCCCGATGCCTTCCTTTCCTACGGTACTCTTCTAGAGGTGTTGATCCCGGTCGACCCTGGCATTGAAGTCACACACACACACACACACACACACACACACACACACACACACACACACACACACACACGCACGCACGCACGCACGCACGCACGCACGCACACACACACACACACACGCACACGCACACACACACACACACACACACACACACACACACACACACACACACACACACACACACACACACACATATATATTTTAATATAATTCACATATAATTTAATATCTATACATACAAGCTATACCATATGATCTATACTATATAATCACATATATACACATCTTATATTACTAAAAGTCTGACCCCTTTTGTGCTGCGATTTCTGCGAGAATGCCGCTTGTGCTGCGATTTCTGCGAGAATGCCACCACCTACGGCCGTCAATTTTGGCCACCTCGCTCAGAGCCCCTCTCCACCTTCCGGGACTGGAAGATTTTTCCCATCGATGAAAAATCAAAGAGATTTTAATGTTTTAAAAAAATTCGCCATTCTCTCTGCGGCCCCTGCTGGCAGCAGGGGAAAGGGACTATAAAACCCGGAAGTGTAGTCCTTCACTCAGACTCTGCCAGACCCAGGTAGTGAGAGGGTCACGACACTCTAAGCTGCGAATAACACGTCTACTCCACGGTGAGTCCCCTCGATGCGGCTGTAAAGTGGCTGCAGCCCAATTGTTTGCCTCGCCTTGGCTTTTAAAATCGTTGCAACAGTTGGCTGCCAGCCCAAGAATCCATTCGGCCCACAATGTCTATACTAGCCCTCTGGAAACCAGTACCTTCGGCCCGCAACACCCATACTAGTGCAACAGACAGCCAACCCCCCCCCACTGGCGTGCAATATTGGAATTGGTGGAGAGGTGGAATATTGCATTGGTGACCAGCCCTGCCGTGTGATGCTGGGACCCAACGGGTCCCACTTAGTCTAGTATATATATATGTGTATACACACATGCATACATTTACATGTATATATCTATCTATATAATATTAAAACTCTGTGGCTGGCTGGCTCGCTGGCTGGCTATGTGTGTTTCTGACTTGTGGCTGCCAGCCTTTGATTCGTTGCTACGCCAATGTCAGACCCAGAAACGCCGAGTTTTTTTCCATTTCGGTAGAGATTTCACTTTTCATTCCAAGCATCCAACCCTCATTAAATGTTGTCGTGTTTATGTACATATTTTTTAATAAAATCCTTCTCCCCCCCCCACTCACTCATTTTGTCGCCTCCCGCTGGCCAGCGACCATAACAGCTGCTGGCGCCCGCATCTCGCCTCAAAGACACCATTTAAAAACAGCCGCATTGCTGATTCCTGAGCCGCTTGAGTTGGAGGACCACGTCTCCGTGGGGGCTAAGGGATAGGGAATGGCTGCGTTGGGGAGCAGACCCAACGGGTCTGCACTTGGTCTAGTAAATATATAAAAATTAAGAAACAATAACAATGCAAAAGGACAAAACCAATGCCCCAAAGTCTATGTAGTTCAATGCTTATTGGAGGTTGTAGTATGTAATAACCTGATAGATGTCAGGAAAAAGCTGCTCCTGAACCTGGATGTTACAGTTTACAGGCTCCTATATCTTGTTCCTGCTGACCGGAGTGATATTACGCGTCAAGGGG
Organism: Leucoraja erinaceus; assembly: GCF_028641065.1. Classification (NCBI taxonomy): domain Eukaryota; kingdom Metazoa; phylum Chordata; class Chondrichthyes; order Rajiformes; family Rajidae; genus Leucoraja; species Leucoraja erinaceus. The sequence continues at coordinate 20,370,428 of NC_073387.1, forward strand.
CCTGTTCATGTATTGTACTTTTCTATTTCCATGAGATGGAGGACAGGATCAGATAAGAGATTGAGGGAGAGAGGAAACCACGGGGAGAAACAAATTGATTGCAATGCAGAGAGAGATTGATGAGTAAAGGTTGTCAACTTGCTCAGCAGGAGGCAAAGGGTCTTCATGTAATGTCGCAGAGGAGAGGAATATATTCTCCTTGGCAAATTTAAAGTCTGTTTCACAGGACAAGAGCAAGTAAAGGCTTGCAGATCAATACTCCCTGTAATACAGTGAAACACCAATTACAGCCTGAGGTACCAAGAGACCAGGGTCTCTGAACAGCGTTAACAGCTAGGCAGACAATCTTCAACCACCTGTCTATTTAAGAGCTTCATATATTAAACCTGTTATGAAGCGTGTATATTTATTAAAGAATGATGGATGGTCATAGGCATTTTTAGTAAAGCAATAATGCCAAATGCCTTGAAGCATTATCTTGATTTAATAATGATTGAGAACTTGTGCGTTACTATAGGAGCTAAGTGCGTGATTATAATATTGTAATATAATAATCACAAATAATCCCCAAATTTTCATTCATTATGACTTTAATGTGAAGCCTGGGAGCATCACTGGGATACAATGATTGCCGATGCATCTTCACTACTCCAAATCTGTCAGGAAAGAGACTATAAACTCTTTAAGAAAACAGTTGTGTTTCATTGCCAGCCAAATGTAACAGTGTAATAGAGACCCAAGGAACTGCAGATGCTGGAAATTTGCGTAGAACACCAAGTGCCGGAGTAACTCAGCGGGTCAGGCAGCATCTCTGGGTGGCACAGTGGCGCACCACTAGATTTGCTGCTTTACAGCACCAGATAATTCATGTGGAATTCATTGCCACAGAAGACTTAGATTCATCGATTCTAGATTAGGACAGGTATCAGGGGTTATGGGGAGAAGGCAGAAAAAATAGGTTGAGAGCGAAAGATAGTTAAGGCATCATTGAATGGCAGAGTACACCTGATTTGCCGAATGGCCTAATTCTGCTATAACCTGTGAACTTATGAAGTTAGGAAAAGAGACACCAGTTCAATCCAGACTACGAGTGCTGTCTGCACAGAGATGACATGTACTCCCTATATACAAACTTGTAACAAACTTAAAGCACACAGTATTGGGGGTTCAGTATTGATGTGGATAGAGAACTGGCTGGCAGACAGGAATCAAAGAGTAGGAGTAAACGGGTCCTTTTCACAATGGCAGGCAGTGACTGGTGGGGTACCACAAGGCTCAGTGCTGGGACCCCAGCTATTTACAATCTATATTAATGATTTGGACGAGGGAATTGAATGCAACATCTCCAAGTTTGCGGATGACACAAAGCTGGGGGGCAGTGTTAGCTGTGAGGAGGATGCTAGGAGGCTGCAAGGCGACTTGGATAGGCTGGGTGAGTGGGCAAATGCATGGCAGATGCAGTATAATGTGGATAACTGTGAGGTTATCCACTTTGGTGGCAAAAACAGGAAAGTAGACTATTATCTGAATGGTGGCCGATTAGCAAAAGGGGAGATGCAACGAGACCTGGGTGTCATGGTACACCATCATTGAAAGTAGGCATGCAGGTGCAGCAGGCAGTGAAGAAAGCGAATGGTATGTTAGCTTTCATAACAAAAGGATTTGAGTAGAGGCGCAGGGAGGTTCTACTGCAATTGTACAGGGTCTTGGTGAGACCACACCTGGACTATTGCGTACAGTTTTGGTCTCCTAATCTGAGGAAAGACATTCTTGCCATAGAGGGAGTACAGAGAAGGTTCACAAGACTGATTCCTAAGATGTCAGGACTTTCATATGAAGAAAGACTGGATAGACTCGGCTTGTACTCGCTAGAATTTAGAAGATTGAGGGGGGATCTTTTAGAAACTTACAAAATTCTTAAGGGGTTGGACAGGCCAGATGCAGGAAGATTGTTACCGATGTTAGGGAAGTCCAGAACAAGGGGTCACAGCTTAAGGATAAAGGGGGAAATCCTTTAAAACCGAGATGAGAAAAACGTTTTTCACACAGAGAGTGGTGAATCTCTGGAATTCTCTGCCACAGAAAGTAGTTGAGGCCAGTTCATTGGCTATATTTACAAGGGAGTTAGATGTGGCCCTTGTGGCTAAAGATATCAGTGGGTACGGAGAGAAGGCAGGTACACGATAGTGAGTTGGATGACCAACCATGATCATATTGAATGGCGGTGCAGGCTCGAAGGGCCGAATGGCCTACTCCTGCACCTATTTTCTATGTTTCTATGTTTCTATGACCACGTGCATTTTCTCCGGGTGCCCCGGTTTTCTCCCACATTCATGGTCGTGCAAGTTTGTAGGTTAAATGGCTTCTGTAAGTTCTGTAGAATAGAACAGATGTTTCACAACAAGGTTTGGGAACAGCTCCATGCAAGACCGCAAGAAATTGCAGAGGATTCTGGCAGCCCAGACCATCACACAAACCAACCTCTCCTTCCATTGACTCCATTTACATTTCACGCTGTCTCTGCAAGCCACCAACATAATCACGAACGAGTCTCGCCCTGGTCCTCCCTCTTCTCCCCCCTCCCAACAGGCAAGAGGTACAGAATTGATAACAGATACAGGGACAGCTTGTTTCTAGCTGTTATCAGGCAACTGAACCATCCTCTCACCAACTAGAGTCCGGTAAATTGTTCCTAGTGTGTAGCATAGAACAAGTGTATGGGTGATTGCTCGTCAGCATCCCAAAGCCATACAGCTTTCCAGGATAATTGGCCTCTATATAAATTTACACTAGTGTGTAGTGTGCGAGTGATCGTTGGTCAGAGCGGACACGGTGGCCAAAGAGCCTATTTCCAAAGTTGGATGTTGTCTAGCGATCACTCCATGGTCAATTACGTTTGTAACTCCTCAGCAAATGAAGCATCCCACACTCACGCAGAGCGAAACCTTGAGAACAGCGGACAAAAGCTGGATGGCCACAAATAGTAGCAGTGCCTCACAACAATGGAACAAAACAGATAAAAGCGAGGGGGATAGATTCCTTTATTATCCAGCATGCATATCTCCTGCATTCTGGACACCAGGATGAACAAACTTGAAAGGCAACAATTCTATGTAGTGTCTTGACCCGTAACGCCACCTATCCATGTCTTCCAGATATACTGCCTGACCCATTGAATTACACCAGCACATTTTTTTGTAAACTAGCATCTGCAGTTCCTTGTGTCAGCCATTATATGTGTTGTGTAGTTTTTAAAGCCAAATAGACACATTGCTAATCTTCAAGAAAGCTCATTCACACACCATAGGCCTGACATTAGGTAACCGTACCATTCTATCAACAACTAGAGAGCAGTCCTGATCTACCATCTACCTCATTGGAGACCCTGGGACTAGCTTTAATCGGTCTTTACTGGACTTTATCTTGCACTAAATTTATTCCCTGTATCATATATCTGCATATGGCTCAATTGTAATTATGTGTTATCTTTCCATTGACTATCGATACACGTGTACATCGATACACGTGACAATAAATTAAACTTAACTAAACCGAACTATCTTGCACTAAATGTTATTCCATTTATCATTTATCTGTACACTGGGGAAGGCTTTATTGTAATTATGTATAATATTTTTGCTTACTGGATAGCACACAACAAAACATGCTTTTCACTTTTCGCCTAAGAAGGGTCCTGACCCGAAACATCACCTATCCATTTTCTTCAGAGATGCTGTGTGACCCATTGCGCTACTCCAGCACTTTGTGTATATCTTTGGTTTGAACCAGCGTCTGCAGTTCTATGTTTCTACATCCAAGCCTTTCACTGTACCTGTGACAATAATACACTAAACTAAACTAAATCAAGCTAGGCTATGAAAAGTAGATTTTTTTTTGGCTAATTATTGAATCTGCTATTGATCAATTCATTGCGTGGCTCCATGCACACAGCAGAGCCAGTCCAGGCAATGCGTTGAACTTTGAGACAAGCTGCACTTTACTTCCCCAAGCGACAAGTTAAATGTCAGTGACTGAATAATGCAGCCTATTCACATTCCCCTCAGTGAATCCTAAGCCATTACGTACGTAAACTTGAAAGTGAGCATGTACAGAAGAAATGTGATTATGTGTGCATTCAAGCTGTATTGAGTTGCTCCTATCACACTGCATGGCTGTAACGTAGGGTCAAATTTAGCATAGTTTTGTTTTGAGATATATCATGGAAACAGGCCCTTCAGCCCACCAAGTCCATGCTGACCAGCAGTCGCCCTTACACTAGTTAGTTTAGTTTTGTATAGTTTATTGCCACATGTACCAAGGTATAGTGAAAGGCTTTTTGTTGCATGCTATCCAGTCAACAAAGAGGCTAGACATGATTACGGTCAAGTCATCCACAATGCACAGATGCAGGATTCAACATATCGCGTTTAGTGCAAGATAAAGTCCAGTAAGGTCCGATTAAAGATAGATTGAGAGTCTCCAGTGTGGTGGAGAGAGGATGGTTCAGTTGTCTGATAACAGCTGGGAAGAAACTGCTCCTGAATTTGGAGGTGTGCGCTTTCACACTTCTCCACCTCTTGCCTGATGGGAGAGGGGAGAAGAGGTGTTATCAGGGCGAGACTGGTCCTTGATTGTGCTGGTGGCCTTGCTGAAGCAGCTAGATGTGTAGCTGTAATCAATGGAAGTGTAGATGTAGCCAATGGAAATAAAGTTGATTAGTGTGATGTTCTGGGCTACATCTCCAACTCTCTGCAATTTCTTGAGGTCTTGGATGGAGCTGTTACCAAACGACCCTGTGATGCATCCCATTCTATCTTACACACTGGGCAAAATTTACAGAATTAACCTACAAACCTGTACATCTTTGGAATGTGGGAGAAAACTGGAGCACCCGGGGAAACTCACACGATCACAGGGAGAACATACAAACAGCATACATGCAGCACTATAGTGAGGATTGAACCCGGGACTCTGGCACTGTAAAAATTTGGGGCAAATGATGTCGTCAAAGAGAACAAGATTATCAGACATGACAGACAGGTACATGGCAAAGAAAGAAGGAAAACCAGTGGTTTAAATTATTTATTTCAATGCTAGAGGCTAAATTATAAGGTGGACAAATTCAAAACATAGATTTTAAATTCATAAGTTCATGACTTCATAAGTTATAGGTGTGGAATCAAGTATACTCAGCCATTCAATCATGGCTGATCTATCTTTCCTTCTCACCCCCATTCTCCTGCCTTCTCCCTATAACCCCTGACACCCATATCAAGAATAATCAAGAATCTGTCAATATCCACCTTAAAAATATCCATTGATGGCCTCCGCAGCCTCCTGTGGCAATGAATTACACAGATTCATCACCATCTGACTGAAGAAATTCCTCCTTAACTCCTTTCTAAAGGTACGTCCTTTAATTCTGAGGCTATGGCCTCTGGTCCTAGACTCGCCCAGGCCACAGGCTCAGAATAAAATGATATATCTTTAGAAAGGAGAGTAGGTGGAATTTCTTTAGTCAGAGGTGGTGAATCTAGTGAACCAATGGGAGAGTCTACTTTGAAGGTTGTAAGTTTAACAACACTCATTTGTACACCAGTTTGTTGGTTTAACCTACAAACCTGCATGTCTTTGAAGTATGGGAGGAAGCCGTAGCACTTGAAGAAAAACCCACATGGTCACAGGGACAACGAAAAATTCCATACCGAGAGCACCTGCAGTCAAGATCGAAGCCATGTCTCTTGCACTGTAAGGCAGCAACTCTACCACTGCCCTCATGCTGGCTGACGCGATGAGTTCCTCCAGCACTTTGTATTTCCCAGTGGTGGAAATGTCAGGTCATTCTGAAGTGGAATGAGAAATTTGCTAACTGATATTACATTGGCAAGCTTGAGCGCCCGTGTGAAGCTTGTTCTTCATTGTTTCATTGCATATCCCCATTGTTCTCTCTGCCGCACCATTTGACATTGAATAATACAGTGAAATAGTGTGTGATTAATATCATTTCACTTCATTACGCACTTGGATGAAATCGAATGAAGCAATAGCTTTGGACCATTGCCTGAGACAAACTCCTCTGGTAAGGCGTGACAGGAGCTAATGGATCTCAATGCTTTGTTGATGCAGGTTGCTGTGTGCTGAACCCAACACGTTTCCCTTTGATTGACTATCAATGAATACTAAAATATTATTGATCGTCTTTTTCCGCTGATCAAAGCTAACTCTTTGAAAAATCTCTCTGATCATTCTCATCTCAGTAAGGGTGTTGTTCTTTCACATTCACTTCCATGTTTCTCTTGAGCTGGTTTCAAACCATTTGCACTTAATTTACATCCTAGATAAACGACTTCAGTTTAGTTTAGAGATACAACTTGGAAACAGGCCTGTTGGCCCACCGGGTCCATGCCGACCAGCGATCACCTGTTCACACTAGATTTATTCTACACAGTAGGGACAATTGACAGAAGCCAATTTACATTCAGAACCCGTAGTCAGTATCATATCAGGGTCGCTGGAGCTGTAACTCTACCAGCTGCACCACTGTGCCGCACTTTCAAACTCTTTAGACTTTAGACTTTTGACTTTAGAGATACAGCGCAGGAACGAGCCCTTCAACCCACGCAGTCGCCGCCAACCAGCGATTCCCCTACACTGGCACTATCCTACACATTAAAGACAATTTACAAATTTTACCAAAGTCAATTAACCTACGAGCCTGCATGTCTTTGTGATGTGGGAGGAAACTGGAGCACCCTGGAGAAAACTCACATGGTCACGGAGAGAACATCAAAACTCCGCACCGACAGCACCCATGGTCAGGATCAAACCCGGGTTTCTGGCGCTGTGAGGCAGCAACTCTGCCGCTGTGCCATTGTATCGCCCTTTCAAACTCCATCGAATTTTGCATTTGTGTGGCTGAACACTGCATGTGTCACACACTTACATTCACAATAAACCAGGTACATTAACACAAACCTATTAATTGCTCCCAACATTGCCTCTCTGATTTCAGTATCTGCAGTATACTCCCTCTGGATAGATTATGCCAGTTCAAATACTACATACATAAAGTCAGACAGTCGTGGAAACAGGCCCTTCGGTCCAACGTGCCAAAGCCAACCACTGTTCCAGGTGTGGGCTCCTATATATCAGTGAGACCAGGCACCGGCGGGGCAATCATTTTGGTGAAAACCTCCACGCAGTCCGCCTACGCCTACATGATTTCCTGGTTGCTAAACACTTTAACTCCCCCTCCCATTCTCACATTGACCTTTCTGACCTGGGCCTCCTCCATTGTCAGAGTGAGGCCCAATGCTAATTGGGGGAACAGCACCTCATATTTCGCTTGGGCAGCTTACAACCCAGCAATATCAATATTGATTTCTTTAACTTCAAGTAACCCTCGCTTTCGCGCTCTCTCTCTCTGGTCCTCCCCCATCCTTCCCCATCCTCTGCCTAGTTTCACTGTCCTCCTAATTGTCACCTTTCCCTCAGATAACAATGAACCATCCTACATTTCCCTTGAGCTTAGCCCCCTTTGATCTGTCATTTTCACACCTTAACCTTCCATATTTCTATGCCTTCCTTTCGCCTCTCAGTCTGAAGAAGGGTCTCGACCCAAAACGTCATCCATTCCTTCTCTCCAGAGGTGCTGCCTGTCCCACTGAGTCACTCCAGCATTTTGTGTCTTTCTCATCTATTTCTACGCCGTTTCCAGCAAAGGGTTAACATTTGCCCATAACTTTTACCCAATGAGATCGAGGTGACATTTGTTTAAAATTGACCTTAATAACCTGGCGTAGTTCCCTTTCAAAAAATTGCCTGTACTCTACAAATGGCATTTATATTGTTGTTCAGGTTCACTTAAGGTCAATGACCAGCCCATGAGAAAGTGTTTAGGTTCCCTGTAATGATATGGCTCATGGCTCTTCTGTTTCCCTGTCGAGTTGTAATGCTATTCAGCATGTCAAACAAGCGGCATGGCCCACCTTGTCGATGCTGACCATTTCCCAGCTGTTCTCCAAAATCTCAAGAAGGGTCTCAACCCATAACGTCACCAATTCCTTTTCTCCAGAGATACTGCATGACTTGCTGAGTTACTCCAGCATTTTGTGTCTATCTTCGGTGTAAACCGGCATCTGCAGTTCCTTTCTACATCCCCAAAATTAATGTTCCTCTCCGATGACAGTGGTTGTGTGTAAGTCCTCCCGGATCAAAAAGACCCACCTTTAGATTTAGTTCTAGTTTTAGAGATACAACGTTGAAACAGTCCCTTCGTCTCACCGAGTACACACCAACTAGAGATCACCCCGTACATCACCCCGTACATCCTATACTTTACGGAAGCCAATCAACCTACAAGCATGCATGTCTTTGGAAACCGGTGCCCACGGAGAAAGCCCACAAGGTCACAGGGAGACCGTGCACCTCTGCACAGACAGCGCCCGTTGTCAGGATCAAACCCGGGTGCCTGGTGCTGTAAGACAGTAACGTTACCACTGCGCCACTGCACCACTGCATCGCCCTACCTCGCTTACCAGAATGTGTATCACAACTGTGGAACTGTCAGTGAACTACCAGTCCTGCCCTTCACCCAGGACTCTCTTCTCTTAACTCCCCTTCCCATTGCCATACTGACAGAAAGCTGAAAGCACAAGGGTTCGCCTGCAGGTTATGTTACTGCCGAGTCAAGAGTGTAATGCTGAATCAAGTCAAGAGTGTTTTATTGTCATATGTGACAAAATGAAACAATGAAATTCTTACGTGTAGCAACACAACCGATATGTAAACATAGTACTCTGTAAAACTCATAAACCCATTAAAAATAACAACAAAAGTTCAATATTGTGAGTGGTTGAGCAGGCTAGAATTACTGTGAAAACACAAAGTACTTGTGCTATAACACCACGATAAGCCCTCAACAAAGAAATTCAAGGCCAATGCCAAAGTAGTATCTAAACTATGGAGTTTAGTTTATTGTCATGTGTTACGAGGTACAGTGAAACATTTTGTTGCATCGGCAGGAATTTAGATAGGACTGTTCAGTACTTTTGTAACTTTGTCACCACCAAAACATGGCAACATTTGTGTGCTGCCTAGGTTATATGCAGAACAAAGCATTTCACTGTACCTAGGTACATGTGACAATAAAGTATCATCATCATCTGCAATCTTTGATTTATTTTGCCATTGGCTGTCAATTATTCAATTCTACAAAATGAGAAGAAACGGAAATCCAGTGAGACAAACACAGAAAGTAAATCGCTGTATTGCCGAGAAACTAAAAATGCAAATTGTTTTTTAAGAAACAGGTGCATAATCCGATTTGGGAATTAATACTTGCACTTAGCCAACTTTTGCAATTACAGTGCAAATACTCCATGAGGCACAGGTGTTGGTCTGAGGTGGGATGTAATTAGGGCAATTTTAAAACAGCAGAGGCGATTTTCTTTGGAGCAGAAAGAAGATTTGAGAATCTGCTTTTCTTAATAAGAGAGGCTGATAATTCAGAATGATTAAAGAAAACCTTCTTTGTATCCAATAAATGGTGCGAGCGGGGAAACATTGTTTGGAGCTGTGGCAGAGGTGAAAACATTTCACGGTCACACAGCGGTAGAGGTGCTGCCTTACAGCACAAGAACCCTGGTTTGATCCTGACCACAGGTACTGTCTCTACAGACTTTACACATTCCCCCCGTACCCATGTGGGTTTTCTCCAGGTGCTTCAGTTTCCACCCACAGTCCATGGATGTTCACGTTTGTAGGTTAATTGGCCAGTAAAATTGTTAATTGTGCCTGGTGTGTGTGATAATATATATTCTGCGAAATTGCTAGTCGGCGTGGAACCCGGTCGACAGAAGGGCCTGTATCCACACTGTATCTCTAAACTAAACTAAACTAAATATATAAAATCATGATAGGGTAGGGTAGACAGTCAGATAGGGTAGACAGTCAGAAATATTTTCTCAGGGTGGACATTCCAAAGACTAGATGGCATAGCTCTGAGAGGGGGAAACTTTAATGAAGATGTTCAGGTCTAGGCAGATGGGATTAGTTTAATTTTGCATAAGGTTCAATGACTTAAAGCCCTGTCCCACTGTATGAGTTCATTCAAGAACTCTCCCGTGTTAAAAAAAATCAAACTCGTGGAAGCACGTGGAATGTACGTAGCAGGTCCGTCGGAGCTCGGGGACGTCTCAGCGGCTTGTATCGCTAACGGCAGGTACTCGGGAAACGCGGTAAGCTCGGGAAGACTTGTGAAGATAGGACTTGATGGGCCAAATGGCCTAATTCTACTCTTATAACGTGAACTTGCACATTACTTTTGGTGGGATCCTGTTTTGCATCAATTGAGTGCAATTCTTACATTGCACTAATAATTATACCTCAAATTTCTTTCACCAAACATAAAGGGCCATGGGTGACTTGAAAATGCAAAAGACACAGTTAAAATTCTTGATTAGTACGGGTGTCAGGGGTTATGGAATAAGGCAGGAGAATGGGGTTGAGAGGGAAAGATAGATCAACCATGATTGAATTGGGGAGTAGACTTGATGGGCTGAATGGCCAAATTCTTCTACAACATATGAACGTATGAAATGTGAACCCATTCTCAACATTTCAATACCTTTTCAACGTGGAATCAATTTTCCAGGGTGTATTTACATTCTTTGTAAAATCCAAGTGGTATCCTGACCAAAGGTTGATTTTCAACGTTGAAAAATATAATTTATTATTCATTAAACAAAATTAAATCACTTTGAATTAAATATACTCACTGATTTCTGATTTTTTTTTTTCTGTTAATCTTAAAAAGAAATATTGGAATTTTAAACTTCAAGGCTCAATCAGTACATTCAGTTCCCAGGTTACATCCAACCTTGCTGTAAATAGATTGATAGACTTCTTTTAGATTAATTCTCTGCAAAGATTAAGTTGGTTGTAAGAATGAGGATCTTAATCTACTGAATTGAATATTGTGTTTGGCCTCTGCATTCACAGACTAAGGCTTTGTGATATTGGGTCTGTAGGGAATGGCTTTTGAGCCTTCATTGTAAGGCAGCTACCACAGAGCACCAGGTGGAATTCAAGCCACATGTCAGTGAAAGACATACCTAAAATACTTGCATTTCTGTAGCACCTTGTTCAGCCTCATGGAATTCTAGTGCCAAAACATGCTGCTTTAAAACATCAAAGCTCTCTCTCTCTCTCTCTCAATTGAAAACGTTATTGGCATGATAAAAAATACATTGTTATATTGCCAAAGTATACACATGACATACATATTTAAGATGCATGTATAAATACAAGTATACAGTGCATGGATAGATATGTCCCTGTACATAAACTTGCAATAGGCCTATAGCCCTTTATTGATGCTACACATTCTTGCAGCTGTAAGCAGTACAACACAATAGCTCTCTTTCTCTCTCTCTCTCTCTCACACACTCTCTTTCTCTCTCTCTGTCTCTCTTTCTCACTCTTTTTTCTCTTTCTCTCTCTCTCTCTCTCTCTCTCTCTCTCTCTCTCTCTCTTCTCTCTCTCTCTCTTTCTCTCTCTCTCTCTCTTTCTCTCTCTCTCTCTCTCCCTCTCTCTCTCACTCTCTCTTCCCTCTCACTCTTTCCCTCCATCGTTCTCTTCTTCTCTCTAATGTTCTGCCCCTCTTTAAGAAGGGCTGCAAGGAAAAAGCTGGGAACTATAGGCCAGAGAGCCTAACACCTGTGGTAGGCAAATTACTGGAAAGGTTTCTGAGGATTAAGATATTTTTGTATTTGGATATACAAGGGCTGATTCGGAATAGCCAGCATGTTTTTGTGCATGGGAGTTTGTGTCATGAATCTGATATTTTGAAGAAGTAGCCAAAATGGTTGATGAGGGCAGTGCTATGGAAGTTGTCCATATGGCATTAGATAAGGTTCCGCATGGTAGGCTGCTCTGCACAGTTAGGATCGCATGGGATCCAGGGAGAACTGGATAACAAATTGGCTTCATGGAACAAAGCAGAGAGTGATGGTGGAAGTTTGTTTTTTAGATTGGAGGCCTGTGACTAGTGGTGTGCCTCAGGGATCAGTTCTGGGGCCATTGCGGTTTGTGGTTTATATCAATGATTTGGGTGAGAATGTAGAAGGCATGATTAGTAAGTTTACAGATGACATAAAAGTAGGTGGTAGAAAAGACAATTATAAAAATTTACAGAAAGATCTTGATTAGTTGACCTGAGGGGTCACTTTTTCAAACAAAGTGTAGTGTGTATATGGAATGAACTGTCGGAGGAGGAAGTTGTGACAGAGTCTATGGAGGGATATGAGCCAAACGCCGGCAGGGGAACTTGTGTAGATGGGATATGTTGGTCGGTGTGGGCAAGTTAGGCTGAATGGGCCTGTTGGTCTGAATGAACTCTGTGACTCTGTGACTGTGACTGTGGATATTGTGGTGACTGATGAGGTCCATATGGAATTCACAGATGGCTCAGGGAATATCAGACCTCCTTAGATTGTGGGGTGGTGCTCTCCTTCCGACATTTATCTTCAGCTTCGATGAACTCAACAAATATCGTCACAGTCATACAGCACAGAAACAGGCCCTTTGGCCCAACTCATCCTAGCCGACCAACATACCTTATCTAAGCTAGACCCATTTGTCCGCCTTTGGCCCATATCTCCCTAGGCTTTTCCTATCCCATGTACCTGTCCAAATATCTTTGGGATGTTGTTATAGTACCCGCCTCAAACACCTCCTCAGGGAGCTCGCTCCATTCACCTACCACCCTCTATGTAGAAGCTGGTCCACAGGTTCCTATTCAATCTTTCTCCTCTCACCATAAACCTATGTCCTCTGAATCTTGATTCCATTTCTCTGGGTAAGATTGCATCTCCCCTATCTAATTTCCCCGTGATCTATTTACCTCTATAAGATCACCTCTCATCCTCCTGCACTTAAGAATAAATTCTTAGCCTGACCAACCTCTCCCTATAGCTCAGGCCCTCAGATCCTGGCAACATCCTCATGAATGTTCTCTACACTTTTTCCAGCTCCTCCCGCATCCCAAAGACGCGCGGGCTTGTAGGTTAATTGGCCTCTGTATATTGCCCCTGGTAAGTCGGGAAAATTGGATAAAGTAGACCTAGTGTGAATGTATAAACGGGTGATTGATAGCTGGCTTGGACTCGGTGGGCCAAAGGGCCTGTTTCCATGCTGTATCTTCAAGCTGAACTAAACGTAACTAAAGACAGACACAAAGGGGCGCTGAGAACAAAGAGCGACCATTGGGAATGCATGGAACATTTTGTAACTTTGTTGAGACCCTATACGTGGCTACTCTTTGCATACTTGTTGTATGGCAGGCAAAGCAAAGAAGTGTTGCTGTGACATATCACACGTGATAATAAAGTATTCGTTCATTCATTTATTCTAAAATAAACTGAAGTTTGAGGGCTGAGGACTGACGTACTCTCTCACAAAGATTCATGGAAGGTCAACCTGCTTTCACAAATCCAAGGGATTGCCTGAGAGCAAGACAGACTTTCCTCTTTATGTGGCCTTGATCAAATGTGCTTCATCCTGTGCTGGATCTCACAGTTCAGTAATGAGAATAAGTTACCAATTTGAACAACCTGTCTGTCAGTCAGAATTGATGGAGTAATCTGGTGGATTTGCAATGCTGTGGGGAACTAATTAAGGTTGTTAAAGACTAGTAGAGAAGTCCCAAAAAAATTGAAATGCTGAGAGATTGCAAGCAATTATCATTCTTCACAATTGATTTAAACGCACGGAACCAGTTCCTCAAATTCTCGCAGTAAACCTACCTGACAAATGTTAAAAGCACAGATCACACCTTTGCCCTTCACACCTGACTGAACACATCAGATAGACTTGTTGCCGCTTGATAGAATTATAGTTATTAAAGAATTGCTACAGCGCAGGCCATTCAGCCCATCAAGCCTTCATGGGAAATCCTGCTCCCTCATTTAGAGATACTTTAGAGTTTAGAGATACATGTGCGGAAAAAGGAGCCTTCGGCCCACCAAGTCCGCACCAACCAGCGATCACCTGTACACTAACAATATCCTACACCCTGGGGACATTTTACAATTTTTTTCCCAAAGCCAATTAACCTAACAACCTGTACGTCCGGAGAAAGCCCATGTGGTCACAGGGAGAATGTACAATTTCACAGAGACAGCACTGGAGGTCCTGAGTTTATAGCAATTTTTAGTTTAGTTGAGTTGAGTTTAGTTTAGTTTTGAAATACAGCATGGAAACAGGCCATTTGGCCCACTGTATCCACGCCGACCATTATTCATCTGTTTACGCTTGTTCTATGTTATTCCACTTTCATATCCACTTTCCAATACACTAGAAGCAATTAACCTACAAACCCACATATTTTCGGGATGTGAGAAGAAAATGGAGCACCCAGAGGTCATAGAGAGAATGTGCAAACTCCACACAGACTGCAGCCATGGTCAGGATCGAACCCAGGTCTCTGGCACTGTGAGACAGCCCTTCCACTAGCTCTACCACTCTGCCATCCTAATATCCTTACCAATTATGCTCTTTTAAGTGCCCAATCCAATTTATTTTTCAAAACCTCCTGTGTAATTTGCTTCACACCAGTCACTCAAGCAGTGAATTCCAGATCACAACTATTATCTGCAGCTATATATTACTAAAACTCTCATCTTGTTTCTATCTGTCTGCCTGTCTGTCTGTCTGTCTGTCTGTCTGTCTGTCTGTCTGTCTGTCTGTCTGTCTGTCTGTCTGTCTGCCTGTCTGTCTGTCTGTCTGTCTTCCTGAAATTATGCCAAAACAATACCCGATAGCGCTAAAAATCTTGCACCACCTTACTCACCATTGTTCTGTGCGCTTGTGTCAGTTTCATTCAGAATTTATGTGATATTTTACAAGTTATTCATAATTTTTAACTTTAGAAATTCAAGTTTAAGACAAATATATAGCAGCCAAAATCCTTGCTGGCCAGTTTACAACAAAGTTGCAACAAAGTTGCAACGAGGAACACTCAGCCCTTCCAGCAAGTTTTTAGCAAGTATCAAGTATATTCCTGGCATTTTGTTCAACATTTTAAATGAATTTTGGTACACTGAATTTTGAATAAGGCAAAATGAGCAGCCCCTGCACAGTTATGGGTTATGGGTGAGTGGTGGAATATTGTGTTGGGGGAACGGGTTTGCATTGGGGAAACGGGTTAGTGGTGGAATATTGCCTTGGGGAATGGGTTACATTGGGGAACCAGGCCTCCCGTGGAGACCATGGGTGAGTGGTGGAATATTATATTGGGGGACCAGGCCTCCCGTGTGACAGAGACCCAACGGATCCCATTTGGTCTAGTGTAAAATAAATCTCCTTTTATCTCCCTTGTGTATCTAAAATTATAAATCCACACTTCTTGATTTTTTAATGGGGATAGCTTTGTTTGATCTATCGTGTCCTGTTTGCAGATGACACAAACGTGGGTGGTATTGTAGATAGTGAAGATGGTTGTTAAAATTTCAGCAGGATCTTGATCAGTTGGCCAGGTCAACTGAGGAATATTTGTTGGAATTTATTACAGAGAAATGTTGCAGTTTGGAAAGTTTAACATGGGCAAGACCGACAAAATGAATGGTTGGTAGGTCTCTGAGAAGTGTTGTAGAGCAGAGGGATATAGGAGTGCAGGCACATAGTTCCTTGAATGTGGTGTCAAAGGGAAATAGGGTGGTCAAAAAAGGCTTTCAGCACATTGGCCTTCATCAGTCATAGTATTGAGTATAGAAATTGGGAGGTCCTGCTTCAGTTATATAAGACATTAGTGAGGCCACATTCAGAATATTGTGTTCAGTTTCAGTTATCATGTTAAAGGAAAGATATTGTCAAGTTGGAGAATGTACAGAGAAGATTTATGAGGATGTTGCCAGGATTTGAAAGTCTGAGCTATAGGGAGAGATTGAGAAGGCTAGGACTCTATTCCTTGTAGCGCAGGGTGAGGGATGATCTTATGGAGGTGTACAAAATCATGAGAGGAATTGATTGGGTAATCAAGAACCATAGGACATAGGTTTAACGTGAGAGGGGGAAAGATTTAATAAGAATCCGAGGGGCAACTTTTAACACAAAGGGTGCCGGATGTATGAGTGAGCTGTCAGAGGAGGTATTGGAGGCAGGTGCAGTCGCAATGTATCAGAAGCATTTAGACAGGCACATGGATTGGATAGGTGTAGAAAGAAATGGGGCAAAAGCAGGCAGGTGGGACTAGTGTAGATGGGACATGCATGACCGTCCGAAGGGGGGGTGCGGAGGGTGCAAACGCTCCCCCCTTTTTTCCCCCTAGAGTAATAAAAAAATCGTGCCGCCACCCCACACCGCCGTTCAGTCCCACCCGCACCCCCCCTCATGCCACCCCCTTTTTGAAAAGCTTCGTACGGGCCTGACATGTTGGTTGGCATGGGCATATTGGTCCAAAGGGCCTGTTTCCCTGCTGTAAAACTATGCCTCTATGACTCCGTGATTTCCTCTTAATCTTCAGTCAAGATTCAAGATTCAAGATTCAAGAGAATTTATTGTCACGTGTCCCAGATAGGACATTGAAATTCTTGCTTTGCTTTCAGCACAACAGAATATTGCAGTCATAAATAATACAGAGCAGATCAGTGTGTCCATATACCATTGAATATATATATATATATATATATACACACACACACATAAATAAGCATATAAAGTGCAGTAGGCTAATTAAAGTTCAGTTTAGGTATGAGGAGTTTAATAGTCTGATGGCTGTGGGGAAGAGCTATTCCTGAACCTGGTTGTTGCAGATTCTTCTACCTGAAGGCAGCGGAAAGATGAGTGCGTGGCCAGGATGGTGTGATCCTTGATGATGCTGCCAGCCTTTTTGAGGCAGCGACTGTGATTGATTCCCTCGATGGTAGGGAGGTCAGAGCCGATGATGGACTGAGCAGTGTTTACATCTTTTTGCAGTCTTTTCCACTCCTGGGCGCACAAGTTGCCGAACCAAGCCACAATGCAACCGGTCAGCATGCTCTCTACTGTGCACCTGTAGAAGTTCGAGAGAGTCCTCCTCGATATACCGACACTCCGTAATCTTCTCAGGAAGTAGAGGCGCTGATGTGCTTTTTTCATGATTGCATCAGTGTTCTGGGACCAGGAGAGATCTTCAGAAATATGCACGCCCAGGAATATGAAGCTCTTGACCCTTTCCACCATTGACCCGTTGATATAAACGGGACTGTGGGTCCCGATCCTAACATCTTCCAAAGTCCACAATCAGTTCCTTGGTTTTGCTGATGTTGAGAGCCAGGTTATTGTGCTGGCACCATTTGGTCAGTCGGTTTATCTCACTTCTATACTCTGACTCGTCTCCATCAGTGATTCGTCCCACAACAGTGGTCTCGTCGGCGAACTGGATGATGGAGTTTGCCCCATAATCGGCTAGGCAGTCATGAGTGTAGAGTGAGTACAGCAGGGGGCTGAACACACAGCCTTGAGGTCTCTGTGAAACAGAACACAGTGCATTCCCTCAGCTCCCTTTGATAAAGCAGCCTTGCTCTTAAGTCCTCCACTTTATTTTCAAGGGACTTTACATTGGCCAGAAGGATGGTAGGGAGAGGGGGTCGAAGTCCCCTGCGCTTCAGTCTGACCTGAAGTCTTGCTCGTCGGCCATGTTTCCGGACACAATGGAGGCCTCCCCGTTGTTTCCAGGTACTGTACTTACTGTACCTGCTGTTTCTGCGAGCCTGCGCTGGAACGGGGATTCCCTCACAGTCGGCAGCTCCAGCTCCGTTACGATTGGGAGTTCCCTCACAGACGGCAGCTCCAGCTCCGTTACTCCTGGGAAATCCTGCTCACCAGCTCCGGAGGAGTTCACATTGTTTCCAGGTACAGTACCTGTGATTCCCAGTCGGGTCGGGTTTCCTTCAGCGATCCAGGGAACACTTGCAGTCGGAGGCTCGCAAAAGCGCTAGTGACTTCAGATGTACTAGCAGCTTGTCCGTTACGGTGCAGATTTCTGCCATTTTTCTCATCCAGATAAGTTGATTGTAGCTGTAAATTATCCTCTTCTGTTGGGCTGCAGGCAAACTGTCGCCACAGGTATGCGCCATTTTATCTTCAGCTAAAATAGTTCCATTGAACCAACATAAGTTTGGTTCATCATGGGCACAGCCCACCCACCACCTGCATAGAACACGGATCACAAAACAGTACAGCACAGGACAGGCCAACAATTTCCGTGCCAAATATGATGCCAAGTTAAACTAATTTCCACTGGATGCATATGATCCATATTGCTCCATTCATGTGCCTATCCACAAGCTTCTTAAATGTAGCAATGTTACAAAATTTTGAGATTTAAAAAATCAAGTCTGTAATTTATCCCATCAGATAAAGCATAAAAATAAGTTTAATTTGACACCTAATTCACTTTCATATCTCAAGTATTTCAAAAGTTATGGCCATTTTCATACTCGGAAATTAGCATCTTGTTCCCTATTGATTTTCTATGGACATAACAAAAAAGCTGTGATTGTGTGCTATCAAAAGGCCATAACCTTCTTAAAAATTAAGAGAACTGAATGAAATTTTCAGTTATCGTAGATTGAACCATTCTGAAACAAATATAAAATAATCTTACTTGGATGACCTGAAATTAAAACATATAATTAGTTAGTTACCCAAGTGTAGCTAATTTCAAACTTCAATTACTAGATCTAAACATCTATCCATTTCTTAATAAATGATTAACATTTTTAAATAGCCCAAGTGTCCAAATAATATTCATAAATAATTCACAATAAAACATGATTTTGAAATCTCATTTACATTAATTTATAGGCCAAATGGAAGGAATTTAGTGTTCAATTGCTGTAAATTAAAGTCCATTTTAAATCAGCTTTCCAGTGGGTTCCTGTGGAACGCGCTGGTTTAGAACGTTCACGTTGCGGTAGATTTGTGCCCTCAAATGCCCAGAAAAATACTGCGGGCTATAAAGAGCCCAAAATTAGCTACTCGCAACATTAAACTTTGTATAAAGGGTTCTTAAGAAGCCCTTTTTAATGTAAAAATAAGCTACATACCTTCTGTATACAGCTCCATGCGGCCCTGTGGTTGCGTGAGGTCGCGGGTTTAGAGAGTGATTTTTAAACTATTATAACTATTATACAAGGCCATAAAAACTAATAATACCTTTTGCGACGGGGTCTTTCAGCGATTTTTCGTTAATGATTTACTAGGCTGAACATCTTCGATTGGAACAGCCTAGTGAAAATCACGTTTTAAACCCGCCCCCCTCTAAACGGCGCCAAAATCGAGCACACCCGCAGCGCCAGATTTTCAGCGACGTTTCAGGTATGCTTTGCAACATACCTATTAAATGCCACTATTGTATCTGCTTCCACTATCACCGCACCCACATCTCTCCAGGTAAAAAAACTTGCCCTGCCCCGCTCATTCCTTTAAACTTTCCCCTCTGACCTTAAACTTTGCCTACTATTCTTTGACATTTCCACCCTGAGCAAAAGGTTCTGAGTGTCTACCCAATCTAGGCCTCTCATAATTTTATTTTCTTCTACCAAGTCTCCCCTCAACCTCGGACATTCCAGAGAAAACAATTTGTTTCTCCAACCTCGCCTTATAGCTAATACCCACTAATCCAGGCAGCATCCTAATAAACATCTTCTGCACCCTTCTAGCTGCTAGCATTGGGCAGGAGGTACAAAAGCCTGAAGTTTTACACCAGCAGGTTCGGGAATATTTATATTCCTACACCCGGCACCTCTGCCTTTGAGCGCCAGAGAACCTGGTTCGATCCTGACTACTGGTGCTGTCTGTATGGAGTTTGTAAGTTTTCTCTGTGACTGCGTGGGCTTTCTCCGGGTGCTCTGGTTTCCTCCCACGCTCCAAAGATGTGTAGCTTTATAGATTAACTGGATTCTGTAGAAGGTAAAGTGTATAGGATATACCTAGTGCACAACAGTAGAGTTGCTGCCTTACTGCGCCAGACACCAGGGTTCGATCCTACCTACAGGTGCTGTCTGTATGAAGTCTGTACGTTCTCCCAGTGACCACGTGGGCTTTCTACAAGTGCCGTGGTTTCCTCACATACTTTAAAGGTATGCGCGTTTGTAGGTTAATTGGCTTTGTTAAGTTCTAAAATTAACCTGTGTGTGTAGGTTAGTGTACAGGATGATCGCTAGTTGGTGTGGCCCCGATGGGCTGAAAGGCCTGTTTCTGTGCTGTATCTCGAAACTAAATTAAATTAAACTACACCCATCTGGCTGTTGAACCCAATTTACAGAACCCAATTTTTACTTTGGCAATGAAATACTCCAGACCACCTCTTGCCCTACCATGCAACTATATTTTTAATTTAGTGTAGAGGTACAGCGCAGAAAAAAGGCCTTTTGGCCAACCGACAATCACACCAGACCTATCCTACGCACTAGGGACAATTTTACAATTTTACCAAAGACCTACAAACCTACAAACATGCACATCTGTGGAGTATGGTAGGAAACCCTAGCACCCGGAAAAATCCCACGCAGTCACAGGGAGAAAGTACAAACTCGGTACAGACAGGACCCCTAGTCAGGATCGATCCCAGGTATCTGGCACTGTAAGGCAACATCACTACCGCTGCACCATCATACCCCCCCTGTACACTAGTTCCATCCTACACATGCGGGACAATTTTACAATTTTACGAAAGCCAATTAACCTGCAATCCAATTGCGCCTTTGTTTAATTGTGTATTTTTGCATAAACGCCTTCTTTTTTTCAGTCTTTCTTTTCACTGTGTTTTACGTGTAATTTATGTGTGATGTCAGTATTTTGCATGTTGTCTGTGCCAATGTGCCTTTGATGCTGATGTGAGCAAGGTTTTCATTGTACCTGTGCTTCATTGTACTTGTGATATAACATAAAAACTGACAACTTGACTAAAACATCCCTTCACAAACTGAAGAGTGTTGAAGAAAGGATTTTAAAATATGCATTAAATTGCATTTCATCGGAGCCAACATCTAAGCACCTGCTGATATTTCAATCATCTGCATCAAACTCTCGGTCAAGAAATATTGGTTTTAACTCAATCGGAATTAATCTTAAAACTGAGTGAGTGAATTTGTCTAAAAAGAATAAGCAGATTAAATACAGTCAGGTTCGAAATTGCTCCTGTCTTGACAAATATAGGAGGTAGGGAATCATGATTTAAAACTATCTTTGTCTTGACAGTATCAAATTATATCCTCACTTTTAAGATTTATTTGAAAATTTGCATATGAATAAATCAGAAGACAAAGCGTTCTTTTGACCAAATCGGAAGATCGTGTCAAAGCTAATGTTTCATTCAAAGTTCTCTGGCATATACTGTATCTGGAGAACAGTGGCTGCTCTCCTAGATATTAATAAGGCCTGAGAGGATTACTGGGACTTTGTTAACTTTTGGACTGTTTTCAACGGCAGAATCATGGTGTCTTGATTATCACACAAGAGGCATATAGAGGGGAGATACCAGGAGAAAGATTGCCTCCACAAGGCGATCATATCATTCTGCTGAATAATTCAGTGGACAAATTGCATTTCTGCCGCTCCTTCAGATGGCACAGTAGCAAAGCTAGCAGCACTGCTCCCTCACAGCTCCAGAGACCCCAGTTCAATCCCAACCTCGGATGCTCACTGTGTGGAGTATGCATGTTTCCCCTGTGATTCTGGGTGGTCCGGTTTTTTCCCACTTCCCCAAAGATGTGCAGGTTCGTAGAGTAATTGACCACTCTGAATTGGGGTGTTTTAATGCCAATTGTAGAGGAAACGAATGAAAGGATATAGATCATGTGCACACAGATGGGGTTAGTTTAATTTATTTTAGCTTAGAGATACAGTGTGGAAACAGGCTCTTTGGCTCATTAAGTCCATGCCAACCAATGACCACCCAATCATTAGTTCAGACTTTACTTTAGACTTTAGACATTAGACTTTCAGACGTTTGAGATACAGCACAAAACAGGCCCTTCAACCCACCGAGACTGCGTCCACCAACAATCAGTCCATACACTAGCACTATCCTACACACTAGGGACAATTGTACAATTTTACCAAAGCCAATTAACCTGCAAACCTGCACGTATTTGTAATATGGGAGTAAATTGGAGCACCTGGAGAAAACCCACGTGATCAAAGTCCGCACAGACAGCACCCGTAGTCAGGATCTAATCTGGGTCTCTGGCGCTGTGAGGCAGCAGCTCGACCACGTTGCCACAATTTGGCATCATGTTTGGCACAGACCTCAAAGTCTAAAAGACCTATTTCTGTGCTGTACTGTCTGTGTTCCATGTTTTATGTCACCTGGAAAATTACCTCAGAGGTAAACACCATTCCTACCTATCACTGTCATCATTTTATATATAGATCCTGCCTTCTGCCTCCTTTGTAAACAAACCAAAACACCATCAATGTTTCCAAATAATTAAAAGCAAAGGCCTACTAAATCTCTTCTGCACTCTCTCTATTCCAAGTAAATTGGGGGCAGAATTTACACAGAATTATATTCAAACGTCTAGATGAGGTAACATGAAGATTGGGGTGAGCCTGAGTTATAGGGAATGGTTGGCCAAGCTAAGACTTTATGATATGATGATGATATGCCATTTATTGTCACTATACATGTACAGTGAAACTGAAAGCTGCTCGTACTCAGTGCATACATACAATTTTACAAAAAAAACAAGAAACAGAAAAACAAAACAGAAGGGAGATGGGGGGGGGGGAATAGGTGCACAAATTCTACGGCGCTACATACATATATACATATATACAGATGGAAGTCCGTGTTGGGCGGTGTAGTCAGTGCATGTGTGGATTTGAATTTATGGTAGATATAATTCTCGGGAAGCAGCTATTCCTGAGTCTGTTTGTCCTGGATTTGATGCACCTATAGCGCCTTCCAGAGGGCAGCAGGTCGAACAGTCCAAACGCAGGATGGGAGCTGTCTTTGGTGATCTTCTTTGCCCTGCTAAGGCAGCGGGAGGTGTAGATGTCCATCAGGGAGGGGAGAGGGCAACCAATGATCCTCTGCGCTGTCCTGGTTACCCTCTGAAGCCTCTCCCTGTCTGCCATGGTGCAGCTGCCATACCATGCTGTAATGCAGTATGTCAGCAGGCTCTCGATGGACGAGCGGTAGAAGGTCAGCAGCAGGTTAGAGTCCAGGTTGTGCTTCCTGAGGACCCTCAGGAAGTGCAGCCGCTGCTGAGCCTTCTTGATGACCGCCGTCGTGTTGTCCGTCCAGGAGATGTCAGCAGCGATATGGACACCGAGAAACCGGAAGGTGTTGACCCTCTCCACACACTCGCCGTTAATGTGTAGGGGGACTAAGTCGGTGCTGTGCCTCCTGAAGTCGACAATGAGCTCTTTTGTTTTCCTGGTGTTCAGAGCCAGATTGTTTTCTGAGCACCAGGTTGTCAACTTCAGGACTTCCTCTCTGTAGGCTGCCTCGTCTCCCTTTGAAATAAGTCCGACCACAGTGGTGTCGTCAGCAAATTTGACGATGCGGTTGTTGTTGTGGGCCGGACTACAGTCGTAGGTGTAGAGACAGTATAAGAGGGGGCTTAGCACACAGCCCTGTGGGGAACCGGTACTCAACCTGTGAGTGGAGGAGAGGTGGGGGCCGAGTCTCACAGTCTGGGGCCGGTTTGTGAGGAAATCCTTAATCCAGGCACATGTGACAGTGGGGAGGCCGAGAGTGACCAGTTTACCAATGAGGATGTCCGGGATGATTGTATTAAAGGCTGAACTAAAATCCACAAAGAGCATCCGGACGTAGCTCTGCCCCTGCTCCAGATGGCTCAGCACAGAGTGGAGAGCTACGGTGATGGCGTCTTCTGTGGATCTGTTTTGGCGATAAGCGAATTGGTGGGGGTCGAAGTCTGGTGGTAGATAGTCCTTGATGTGCTGGAGGACCAATCTCTCGAAGCACTTCGTGATTACCGGAGTGAGGGCAACAGGACGGTAGTCATTAAGGCTGGTGATGGGAGACTTCTTCGGCACAGGGACGATTGTGGCTGATTTTAGGCAGGACGGAATAACTGCCTGGGCCAGGGAGAGATTGAAAATTCTGGTGAAGATGGCAGTGAGCTGGTGGGCGCACGCTTTGAGCACCTTACCAGGGACTCCATCTGGGCCGGTAGCCTTCTTGGGGTTCACTGCCAGGAGCACCCGTCTGACATCGTGTTCCCCGACAGTGAGTGGGGTAGTACAGGAGCCAGGTGAGGGTGGGAACAGGGCTGTAGCAGGTGAGTGCTGCTGTTGTGATGTTTCAAAGCGGGAGAAGAAGCAATTTAGCTCTTCTGCCAGCGGCGCACTCAGGTCTTCTGACTTTGTGGCACAGCCTCTGTAGTTGGTAATGTCTTGTATGCCCCGCCATACCTCCCGTGTATTATTGCTGGACAAGTGGGACTCTATGCTCCTCTTGTGGTCCGCCTTGGCTTTTTTAATACCACTTTTCAGGTCGGCTCGAGCAGCCCTGTACAGAGCTCTGTCACCTGACCTGAAGGCAGCATCGCGGGCTCTGAGGAGTGTGCGGACCTGGCTGGACATCCAGGGTTTCTGGTTTGGGAAAACCCGTATGTTTTTGTCTACAGTCACATTTCCGATGCAGAACTTGATATAGTCCAGCACCGATTCTGTGAGAGTTTCCAGGTCCTGGTGTTCGAATATGTCCCAGTTTGTCTGGGTAAAGCAGTCCTGTAGATTGGAGAGTGCATTTTCAGGCCAGGTTGTAACAGATTTTATGGTGGGCCTGGCACTGCGTCTGAGGGGGGTGTAGGCTGGAGAGAGCAGGAGGGAGAGATGGTCTGACTGGCCGAGTTGGGGGAGGGGGATGGCTCTATACGCGTGCTTGATATTGGTGTAAACATGATCCAGCGTGTTCACCCCTCTAGTAGAACACTTGACATTATTCCTTGGAGCGCAGGGGCTGAGGGGTGATTGTATAGACGTGAATAAGATCATGAGGAGAATACATAGGGTGAATGACAGTCTTTTACCCAGGGTAGGAAAATCAAGAACCAGAAACCAGGGTCATGGGTTTAAGGTGAGTGGGGACAGAGTCAATAGGAACCTGAGGGACAACTTTTCACATAGATGGTGGTGAGAATACGAAACACACTGTCAGAGGAGGTAGTTGAGGCAAGTACTATAACAACATTTAAAAGACACTTGGACAGATACATGGACAGGAAAGACATAGAGGAATATGGGGCAAACGTGGGCAAATGAGACCAGCTTAGATGGAGCATCTTGGTTGGTATGAACAATTCAGGCCGTAGGACCTGTTTCGGTGCTCTATATTTTATAAGTCTATGGCTGATCTGCCCAAGGTCTCAAATTCTCTTCTGGGGCAGATCTCAATAGCCCTCAATCCACCAACCTTTCAGAAATATACCTCCCTCCCTTCCACTGATCTAATCCCCACAGGTCTCCAGAAATGCATTATCCACTGCAAGAAGAAATTTCTACTTATTTCCAGTTGTGAAAGAACCCTTATATTGTAACTTTACTTTAAAGATACAGCACAGAAACAGGTCCTTCCACCCACTGTGTTCGTGCCAAACAGCAATCACCCCATACACTAGCACTATCCTACACACTAGGGAGAATTTACAAATTTACCAAAGCCAATTAATGCTTGTTTGGTGTGGGAGGAAACAGGATGAAAACCCATGGGGTCACAGGGAGATCGTACAAACTCCGTACAGGCAGCACGCATAGTCAGACTCGAACCTGGGTCTCTGTAGCTGTAAAGCAGCAACTCTACTGCTGTGCCATTGTGCCGGCCCAAGTTCTCTTATTCAAGACTGGCCCTAACAGAGTGCTATCATTCAAGACTGTCCCAAAACATCTTAACATCTATACTTTTGTCACCCATAGAATCTAATATGTTTCAGTGGCATCACTCCTCATTGTTCTAAACAACAAGGAATATGGACCCAAACTGTTTCACCTCTCTTGGACAAACCAGGTTACACTCTAAAGCACTGAGCAAATTGTATCCTGAAACATCTCATGCAATTCTGAAGGAATGCTGCATTGTTAGTGGGATTATCATTCAGTTAAAATTATAAAGGTTGGTTATCTGGTTGATGTGAATGGCATATCCTTGTGGAAACATGTATTTGGTTACTCAACATTAAACTGCAACAGAGTTCATTACGTGCATCTAAAGAATAAAATGTATTTCTGGGATATCTAATAAACCTGCATTAGATGGTGTAACCAGATTCTACCATTTAAAGAGAAATCGGATGTATATTTGAAGAGGATAAACATTGGTGGGGCAAGGATAAAGAGTAGAGGTGCAGTACTAATTTGATAGCTTCTTCAAAGACTCCTGATGTACTGGACGGTGTATGTGACCGATGATCTCCAAAAATTATTTTTAAACAGTTTATTGTAAATTAGAATGACGCATGATAACATTTATATGGCATTCCTTAAGGCGGAAATGGTGGGAAAATACTTGACATAAAGTTTTGGCAGCTTAGTTTACTGTCAATAATGACAAAAATTGGTTGAATCAAGTCGAGTTAGAACCATAGAGTCATAAAGCGTGGAAACAGGCCCTTCAGCCCAACTTACCCACCCCATCTAACATGCCCCATCTACACTAGTAGTCTACAACATTCCCCATCCACCTGCCTGCATTTTGCCATATCCCTCTAAACCTACCCTTTCCATGTACCTGTCCTAATGTTTTTTGAATGTTGTGATCGTTTCTGCCTCAACTACATCTGCTGGCAGCTTATTTCCACATACCTCCCACCCTTGGTGTAAAAAGGTTGTTCCTCAGGTTACTATTAAATCTTTCCCCCCCCCCCCCTCACCTTGTACCTCACCTTGTCCTCTGGTTCTCAATTCCCATACTCTGGATAAAAGACTCTGTGGGTTTTCACTATCTATTCCTCTCATGATCTTATCCACCTCTATAAGATCATCCCACATCTTCCTATGCTCTAAGGAATAAAGTCTTAGCCAGTTCAACCCCTCTCCATGTTAATATCAGACATGTTGGGGTACTTGACAAAATAGAGGATTTCTGCTTAAAAGATTTGTAAAACTTGCTTGGCATATTTTGCAAAAAGCTGCAAGAACATGAGGACCATGGCTCCAGAAAGTCTTTGGCCTGGAAAGGGGTTTAATAGAGGTTGATGTCCAGATGGTCTTTAATTGTTAATATGTATGAGATTTTGCAGAAGTAGCTAGGTCCTGTTGCAAATGCATGCTTGGGATTGGTTGGGGAAATGATGGGATACAATAAGGTTGCAGAGTCTTCACGCCGCTAATTGTGATTGGCCCAGGAGGGGGACCTCACCAAAGTGTTTACTTTACCTGGGATAATGTTTCTTTACTTAACATAAGTGTTTCCCCCTAAGTGAT
The DNA here is from genome assembly GCF_028641065.1 of Leucoraja erinaceus. NCBI lineage: Eukaryota > Metazoa > Chordata > Chondrichthyes > Rajiformes > Rajidae > Leucoraja > Leucoraja erinaceus. The sequence continues at coordinate 20,397,866 of NC_073387.1, forward strand.
TTGTGTTGAAACTATGTTATGTGATATTATATGATTGGGTTAGGGAACTGTCGTTCAATGTATTCTGCAGCCCTTATCGATAATTGGCTTGATGGGGTTGCCCCCCCCCCCATGTATTTTCACACCAAGGGTCTATAAGGGTATAAAAGAGTGAGGAGCACATTGGGGTGTGCCGATCTTCTGGGGTGTGTGGTCTATTTGCACAAGACTGTTGGGCTCGAGTAAGTAGAGACAAGGATTGGACCCGCGGTATTGGACTAGGTATTATATTGGTATTGGTATTGTGCACAATAAAAGTGAGTTGGATTTCCAGTGCTCGTATTCAGTGTTTGACTGAACCAGACTAAGGGGGGTAAGTTTAAGACCGGAATTACATCCGTAGCTCAGGACCTCGAGTCCCGGCAACATCCTCGTAACTCTTCTCTGCATTCTTTCCAGTTTAATTGTTTATTGTCATATGTAGAAGTACTGAGAGAAACAGGTACACTGAAAATCTTGATTACCGCAACATTGTAGGCATGTAGGTTCAGACAACCTTTTAGAGATACAGAGTGGAAACAGGCCTTTCTGCCCACCAAGTCCATGCCAACCAGTGATCATCGGAACACTAGCACTACCTTACATACTATGGACAATTTGCAGAAGCCAATTAACCTTACATGCTTACACGTCTTTGACATGTGGAAGGAAACCAGAGCACCCAGGGAATACCCACGTGGTCACCCATGGTCAGGATCGAAGCGGGTGTTCGCCGTGTAAGGCAGCCGCTCTATCGCTGCGTCACTGTGTCGCACTATCAACTTGCCACCCATTTCCTTTCACACACCAAATGCGTACAGGTTTGTAGGTTCATTGGCTAGGGGAAAAAAGCTGGCGACATCCTCGTAAATCTTCTCCGCACCCTTTCCAGCTTAATGACATCTTGACTTTAATATTCAATCGTCAAATATGGTGTCGTAGAAATGCCCCATCAATTGCAAATTGCCCCAAATAACAGTCCAATTTGGACAAATCTGCTATGTTTCACGATAATGACGTCTTCCACATGAACTCACCATGGGTTTAATGAAAATGCTGCATTTGCAAATTAATTGCCAATTAAATTTGTCACTTCGCACAAACTTGATTGTTAATAAAGAAAATTTACTTTAAATAAACCTGTTTGCTTCAAACACATTAAAAGAGAGTTCATAAGGAGAAGCTCTCAAAGGTCCATGATCTACGGTGAGTAGCCGCCGAGCTGGACTCCTGAGGCTGAACGCAAGACCCAGTGGGCCGCGGCCTACAGGTGGAGGTCTGAGCTCGCCCCTGCTCGTTGCCTTGAAGGACAGAGACTGGGAGGATGGAGCAGGTAATGACGATGGATATGACCGGTGAGAAGCGAGGCTGTTAGATGAGGAGAATGAACCGAGGTCTGGCCTACCACACCCTCGAAGTTGGCTGTAGTAGGCACCCCCTGGGGAACAAAAGTAGATGGGCTGCCAGAGGATAGACACAAAGGGCTAGAGTAACTCAGCGGGTCAGGCAGCATCTCCAGAGAAAAAGGATGGGTGACGTTTTGGATTGAAACCTTTCTTCAGAAGACACTGAAGAAGAGTTCAAACCTGGAACGGTGTTTGAAGAAGGGTTCCGACCCGAAACATCACCCATCCTTTTCTCCAGAGATGCTGCCTGACCCGCTGAGTTACTCCAGCACTCTGTGTCTATCTTCGGCATAAATCAGCATCTGCAGCTCCTTCCCACACATCAAGCTGCCAGAGGAGGTAGGTGAGGCAGGCACCATAACAACATTTAAGAGACACTTGGACAGATGCATGGATAGGAAAGGTTTAGAGGGATATGAACCAAATGCCGGCAAATTGGACTCGGTTAGATGGCCATTTTGGTTGGCATGGACATGTTGGGCTGAGGGCCAGTTTCCATGCTGTATGACTTTGTGCCTCTATGACTCCATGGCTCTCTAGCTTACAGATAAATGAGAGAGCATTCTGTTTATGATGACACAGTGATATTAGCTGTACCATTTTTAGTTTAATTTAGTTTTGAGTTGCAGCTTGTAACCAGGACCGTTGGTCACAGGGAGAACGTACAAGCTCCATACAGACAGCACACGTAGTCAGGATCGAACCCGGGTGTCTGGCTCTGTAAGGCAGCAATTCTACTGCAGCACCACCTTGCCATCAGTAAACTAAACTAAACTAAACTAAACTATCTTTTATCGAACTTTACTGGAATTTATCTTGTACTAAATGTTATACACTTTATCCTGCATCTGTACACTATGGCTTGAATCTATTCATGCATAGCCCATCCGCTGACTGGATAACACGCAACTGTACTTTGGTACATGTGACAATATTGAACTAAACTACAGCTCTACCAGTTAAGCCATTGTTCCATTCTAAATGCAGCATATTAGTAAATTATGCATTTAGGCTGCATCATCTGCCAGATTTTCTCGGCTGCATCATCTGCCAGGATGGGTCAGTGGCAGGTAGACTCCCTGCCGGAGGAGATGACACCACGCACCTCCTCTATCTGGAGGTGTACCTGAGTCCCACAGAGGATGCTTGGGCAGCGAACTGGCTGGAGCTGGAGACAAAAGTCGTCGCCCTGCTGGGGCGCTGGCCAGCCTGTTTAGCGTTCTTTCATTCCAGTGTAGGGTGCTGGTCATAAACCAGCTGGTGGCCTCCATGTTATGGTACCGGCTGGCTACTCTTGTCCTGCCTTCTATCTTTGCAACTGCATTACAGAAGAAGCTGGTGGATTTATTTTGGGGAGATAGGAAGCACTGGAATTCTGCAGCGGTCCTGAGTCTCCTGTTAGAGGAGGGCGGCCAGCCCTTGGTATGCGTGCGTACCCAGGTGGCGGCTCTCCGCCTCAGGACTCTGCGGAGGTATATGTATGCGGAGAACCACGCCCCTCCCCTCCCCCACAGTTGGCACACATAATTTTTCTGTCGGGGTCGTTGCCTAAGGGGGGTTTCGCGGCTCCCGGTGGCGGGCATTAGTCGACTCGCCTTACGGGGTTTGCCTAGTTTCTATCGTGATGTGCTAAGAGTGTGGAATTTGGTTGTTTTCAGCCAGTGTGTTGCTCCACAGGGGGAGGGGAATGTTGTGGCTGCGGGGGTGGCCGGTCCTCACCCTGTCATAGTGGGTGTCGAGGAGAGGCGTGTGCTTAGAACGGTTCTGACTGAGCTTACCCCCGCTCCTTCGGATTTGCTCATCGGCCCTAGGCTCCGCGATATTTCTCGGGAGCCGTCTCCACACAACTTGAGCTGCCTTTCCGAGATGCCCAGTGTGCGGTTTTGTGATGTGAAGAGATGCATACTGTACAGAATGCTCCTGCATATTCTACACCTCCTTGCCTTCGTCTTCCATCCGGACACACTTTGGTGGTCCGTGTTATCACCTGAAGGCGGGGGCGGTCCCCAGTGGGGGTCCCTCTACAAGGGAGTTGTCCCCCTTTACGTGGGGGACCTGGGGTGGAGAGTGCTGCACAGAGCGGTGGCATGTAATAAACTTTTGAGTCGGTTCACGGGCTCGTCCACTGCTTGCATTTTCTGTGGCGAGGAAGAGATCATGTTCCACATTTATATGGAGTGTGAGAGGCTACTGCCCCTGTACCAATATCTGAAGGGGTTGTTCCTAAAGTTCTGGTTGCATTTTAGTCCCACGATTCTTGTGTTTGGACACAAGGCAGGGTGTGGGGAGAGCCGAGTGGGGGGGTGGGACTTACCAGTCGGTTTGCTCCTGGGCCTGGCCAAGATGGCCATACGCGGGTCCAGGCAGCAGGCGGTCGATGGTCAGGCTAGAGTTGGCTGCCTGCCCCTCTTTCGGGCCTAAGTCCATGCACATGTGTCCCTGGAGAGGGAACACGCGGTGTCCACGGGGACTTTGGAGGTCTTCCGTGGGCGCTGGTCACCGCGTGGGGTTGAGAGTATTGTGAACAATGATTGTAATGTTGTATTATAATGACATTTGATATAGTATAATTTCTTTTTTCTGTTTGATCTGTTGTATCATTTGTTGTGTCGAATAAAGTCTTGGATTTAAAAAAAAAAAAAATGGAGGGAGAAATGTAGAGAAAGGGAGCGAATAACAGAGAAAAAGCAGGCTTCAAATCAACGACTGTATACACTGTAAAGCCTGCTGCCAGCGTAGTGTCCTCCATAATGTTCGCAACAAAGATCCACCGTTTATTTATTTGACTCTGTACTTTGTAATAGTAAATATCACATGTGCTTTTAGTGCATATTGTCAGATTTTATTAAAGACCATTTGTATACATTCTGGTTTCACCATGTAGAAATTACCGCTGTATTTATACATAGTCCCCCCATTTCAGGGCACCATAATGTTTGGGACACATGGCTTCATAGGCATTTGTAATTGCTCAGGTGTGTTTAAATGCTGGATTCATGCAGGTATAAGAGAGCTCTCAGCACCTAGTCTTTCCTCCCGTCTTTCCATCACTTTTGGAAAGTTTTATTGCTGTTTATCAACATGAGGACCAAAGTTGTGCCAATGAAAGTCAAAGGAGCCATAATGAGACTGATAAACCAGAATAAAACTAACAGTTTGGCATTAGCCAAACCCTAGGCTTATCAAAATCAACTGTTTGGACCATCATTACGAAGAAAGAGAGCATTGGTGAGCTTCCTAATCGGAAAGGGACTGGCAGACCAAGGAAGACCTCCACAGCTGATGACAGATGAATTCTCTCTATTATAAAGAAAAATCCCCAAACACCTGTCCGACAGATCAGAAACACTTCAGGAGTCAGGTCCGGATTTGTCAATGACCACTGTCTGCAGAAGACTTCATGAACAGAAATACAGAGTATACACTGCAAGATGCAAACCACTGGTTAGCCGCAAAAATAGGATGGCCAGGTTATAGTTTGCCAAGTACTTAAAAGAGCAACCACAGTTCTGGAAAAAGGTCTTGTGGACAGATGAGATGAAGATTAACATATCAGAGTGATGGCAAGAGCAAAATATGGAGGAGAGAAGGAATTGCTCAAGATCCAAAGCATGCCACCTCATTCAAAGTATTCAAAGTATTCAAAGATTTTTATTAGTCACATTCACATACACCGAGGTGTAATGAAGTGAAATACTTTTTGCCATTTTGCAGCACACAAAAAAAGAATACAGACATAACACCAATGAGAGTCTTAAACACAAAGAACATCCCCCCACAATGGCTCCCACCATGAGGGAAGGCACAAAGTCCAGTCCCCAACCCCAGTTCACCCATAGTCGGGCCTATTGAGGCCTCCACAGTTGCCTCTACGGAGGCCCGATGTTCCTGGCCGTTCTCGCCGGGTGGTGGTGCTCCGGCGTCGGGAGAGTCCTCACAGCGGCATGGGAACCCTGGAACGGCCGCCTCCGTACTGGAGGCCGTGGCTTCCAAAGCCGACAAGGCCGCGCCGGATGGAGCTCCACAACTGGCGATCTCATCTTGAGATCCCAGGCTCCCAGTGTAAAGTTCGGCGCCGCTGGCCGCTCCACAGTCCCGCAGCTCCATGATGTTGTTCCTGGCAGTCTCGGCTCACTGGAGCTCCAGCGCGGCATCCCAGGCAAGGCATCGCCCGCTCCACGATAGCGCTCCAACGCTTTGCCACCGCCGAAGCCGAGGTTCTGGGCAGTCCGCGACAGGAAACGCCGCTCCAGGCCCGCTGGTAGGCCGCGAGGACGGGTCAAAGCTGCAGCCCGGAGAAAAGCTGCCTCTCCGACCAGGTAGGGACCCTGAAAAGCAGTTTCCCCCTCCCCACCCCATCGCCCACACAAAATCGTCTAGACCACCAAACAAAACACTTTAACTAACTAAAAATAAAAATAAAACGGTGAAAAGACAGACAACTGCTGGCTGTGAAACACAGTGGTGGGGGTATTATGGCTTGTGCATGTATGACTGCTAAAGGTACAGGCTCACTTATCTTCATTGATGATACAACTGCTGATGGTAGTAGCATAATGAATTCTGAAGGGTATATGTAAATTGCTCGACCTAAGCTTCCCCCCAGTCTAGTTTCAGTCAAAAATCACTGAGTCAAGCACTTACGCATCTAAACTTTATTTTGACAAAACCCGATTACAGTTCCAACTACTGTACCTAACCACAGCAGGTTTTGCGGATGCCGTTCAACATCAACTCTGCTAGCGAAGTGTTTCAACGCTCCATGGAGCAACTGTTTGCCAGCCTGCCGTGTGCCATTATCGTGGATGACATCCTGGTTTGGGGAAAGATGCTGCTTAGCACAACCACAACCTCCGACGAATTCTAGACCGCGCTCACCAGATCAACTTAAAACTCAACCTGTCAAAGTGCAAGTTCCATGTGGCTGAAGTATCCTATGTTGGCCACATCTTCACAGCCCACGGGCTGAAACCTGATCCGCAGAAGACCAACGCTATCTCCGAGCTGCCTGCCCCGACCGACGTGACCAGCCTGCAGCGATTCCTGGGCATGGTCAACTACTTGGAAAAGTTCATCCCCGACCTCAGCGAGTTGAGCGCACCCCTGAGGCAAATGACGAAAAAAGACATTGCCTGGTCCTGGTTTCCCCAACACCAGCAGGCTTTCGACCTTCTAAAAACAAAGCTGATCAGCACACCGACTCTCAAGTTTTTCGATCTGCAACGTCTGATTGTAGTTACGTGTGATGCTTCCCGCTTCGGACTCGGCGCTGCCTGCCTGCAACTCCATGATGACGGCTCGCTGCAGCCCATTTCTTATGCCTCGCGTACCATGACGGACACTGAGCAGCGCTATGCACAAATCTAGAAGGAGCTTCTTGCAGTTGTATTCGCCTGCTCCAAGTTCAAGGACTTCCTTTTCGGTACCAGGTTCACCGTCGAGACGGATCATCAACCCTTGGTGACCATCCTCAATAAGCCTATCCACATTGCTCCAGCCAGACTCCAGCGCATGATGCTACAGCTCCAGTGGTTCGACTTCCTGATCGTGTACAAGAGGGGCACCGAGATGCATGTGGCCGACGCGCTGTCCCGGGCTTCCCGCTCCTCCTGCGACAGACATCCCTACGAGCAGGAGGATCTGCAGGTAGTCAATGTCAACTTTGTTCTCTCTAAGCAGCTGCAGTACCTGGTTGAGCACACCGCCAATGACCCCGACCTGCAACAGCTCGCAGCTATCATCCAGCGGGGGTGGCCCAGCAGATGCACCTCACTGCCTGCGGGTGCCCACCCTTTCTTTCTGGTCCACGACGAGCTTGTGCTCCGGGACGGTATCATCATCAAGGGTCACAAGGTGGTCGTCCCTGCCTCCCTATACGACTTGTACTACAACGTTGCTCACATGGGGCATCCCGGAGCCGATGCCACCGTCTCACATGTCCAAGAACAATACTATTGGCCTGGCATGGCCAAGTACATTAAAGCCCGAGTAGCCTACTGTCCAACACCCTGGCCCCACATCAGCAGCGCCAGCCACTTCTGCAGCAGCCTGCGCCTGCTATGCCCTGGACCTCGCTGGCTGCTGACATATTCGAATGGCGAGGCAAGCACTACCTGGTGTTGGCGATTCATACTCCAACTGGTTCGAGGTGGACCTTCTCACTGCTATCACCTCTGAAATGGTTATCAGTAACCTGCGCAGACACTTTGCTACCTTCGGGTCCCCGGTCCGCTTACAGACCGACAACGGCCGTCAGTTCACCAGCGCAGAATTCCGGGCTTTCGCTGTGAAGTGGAACTTCACTCACTCTTCCAGCAGCCCCGAATACCCGCAGAGCAATGGCCTGGCAGAGCGAGCTGTCCGCAGTGCCAAGAATTTGCTCGAACAGTCTCGTCTCTCCAATGGTGACTTCTACCTGGGTCTACTCAACTTTCACAACATCTCACGGGACCCTACCATGCGATCCCCTGCCCAGCGTCTGATGTCCCGCATCCTTCGCCCACCGATGCCAATCGCCCAACAGTCCCTGGTGCCCAAGGTCCTCCAGCCTGCCGCCGTCCAGCAACGGATTGCTCACAAGCATGAGGTACAGCGCCGCTCTCATGACAAGTCCTGCTGCCCACTCTCACCACTACTGCCTGGCCAGGTCGTCCGCATGCAGACAGCCACCGGATTCTCCCGACTCCCATGCCGTTGTTGGTGTGGACGACTCCCCGAGATCTTACCTGGTGGACTTTGATGGAACTGTCTACCGTTGGAGCCGCCAGCACCTGTTGGCCGTTAACGAGCCGCAGCCTCCTCCTGTGGATCCTTACGCTCCTCCGTTGCGCTTCAAGCCTGTCATTACTAATTACCCCACAGCTCCCTGCATGTCCCGGTCAGTTTGCTTGCCGCATTCTCCTCCTTCTGTGCTTCCTGGTTTCGGGCAGATGATTTCCTCCCCTGCTCGTTCTCCTTCTCCTCCTTCTCCTCCTTCTCCTCCTTCTCCTCCGTCTCCTCCGTCTCCTCCGTCTCCTCCTCCTGGATCACCCGTACCGGCTGGGTCACCTCCCAATATCTGGGATATCACAGTTATTGTAATACTCCCATAATACTCCCACAATACTCCCAATATCTGGGAGTCCACATCTCCGAGGATATGACATGGGCATCACACGCCTCAGCACTCATGAGTAAGGCAAGGCAGCCCCTTTACCACCTCAGGCAATTAAGGAAATTCCTTTACCACCTCAGGCAATTAAGGAGTGTCTCCGAGGATCCTCCAGTGCTTCTACGCAGCGGCGGTGGAAAGCATCATATAACCATATAACCATATAACAATTACAGCACGGAAACAGGCCATCTCGGCCTTACATGTCCGTGCCGAACAATTTTTTTTTTCCCCTTAGTCCCACCTGCCTGCACTCATACCATAACCCTCCATTCCCTTCTCATCCATATGCCTATCCAATTTATTTTTAAATGATACCAATGAACCTGCCTCCACCACTTCCACTGGAAGCTCATTCCACACCGCTGCCACTCTCTGAGTAAAGAAGTTCCCCTTCATATTACCCCTAAACTTCTGTCCCTTAATTCTGAAGTCATGTCCTCTTGTTTGAATCTTCCCTGTTCTCAAAGGGAAAAGCTTGTCCACATCAACTCTGTCTATCCCTCTCATCATTTTAAAGACCTATATCAGGTCACCCCTTAACCTTCTGCGCACCAGTGAATAAAGACCTAACTTATTCGACCTATCTCTGTAACTTAGATGTGGAAACCCAGGCAACATTCTAGTAAATCTCCTCTGCACTCTCTCTATTTTGTTGACATCCTTCCTATAATTGGGCAACCAAAATTGTACACCATACTCCAGATTTGGTCTCACCAATGCCTTGTACAATTTTAACATTACATCCCAGCTTCTATACTCAATGCTCTGATTTATAAAGGCTAGCATACCAAAAGCTTTCTTTACCATCCTATCTATATGAGATTCCACCTTCAAGGAACTATGCACAGTTATACCCAGATCCCTCTGTTCAACTGTATTCTTCAATTCCCTACCATTTACCATGTACGTCCTATTTTGATTTGTCCTGCCAAGGTGTAGCACCTCACATTTATCAGCATTAAACTCCATCTGCCATCTTTCAGCCCATTCTTCCAAATGGCCTAAATCACACTGTAGACTTTGGAAATCCTCTTTATTATCCACAACACCCCCTATCTTGGTATCATCTGCATACTTACTAATCCAATTTGCTACACCTTCATCCAGATCATTGATGTACACGACAAACAACAAAGGACCCAACACAGATCCCTGAGGCACCCCACTAGTCATCTGCCTCCAACCCGATAAACAGCCATCCACCATTACCCTCTGGCTTCTCCCATTCAGCCACTGTTGAATCCATCTTGCTATTCCTGCATTTATACCCAACAGTTGAACCTTCTTAACCAACCTTCCATGAGGAACCTTGTCAAAGGCCTTACTAAAGTCCATATAGACACCATCCACTGCTTTACCCTCGTCAATTTCCCTAGTAACCTCTTCAAAAAATTCAAGATTAGTCAAACATGACCTTCCAGGCACAAATCCATGTTGACTGTTCCTAATCAGACCCTGTTTATCTAGATGCTTATATATATATTATCTCTAAGTATCTTTTCCATTAAATTTTCCCACCACTGAAGTCAAACTAACAGGTCTATAATTGCTAGGTTTACTCTTAGAACCCGTTTTAAACAATGGAACAACATGCGCAGTACGCCAATCCTCGGGGACTATTCCCGTTTCTAATGACATTTGAAATATTTCTGTCATAGCCCCGGCTATTTCTACACTAACTTCCCTCAATGTCCTAGGGAATATCCTATCTGGACCTGGAGACTTATCCACTTTTATATTTTTCAAAAGTGTCAGTACTTCTTTTACTTTGAACCTCATAGTATCCATAGCTACTCTACTAGTTTCCCTTACCTCACATAATTCAATATCCTTTTCCTTGGTGAATACCGAAGAAAAAAAATTGTTCAATATCTCCCCCATCTCTTTTGGCTCTGCAGATAACTGTCCACTCTGTCTCTCCAATGGACCAATTTTATCCCTCGTTATCCTTTTGCTATTAATATAGCTGTAGAAACCCTTTGGATTTACTTTCACCTTACTTGCCAAAGCAACCTCATATCTTCTTTTAGCTTTTCTAATTTCTTTCTTAAGATTCTTTTCACATTCCTTATACTCCTCAAGCACCTCATTTACTTCATGCTGCCTATAATTATTGTTGATCTCCCTCTTTTTCCGAACAAGATGTCCAATTTCCCTTGAAAACGAGGGCTCTTTCCAATTTTTACTGTTTCTGTACTCTTAAAATTTCCCCTTTAAATGTCCTCCATTTCTCTTCTACATGTCCCAGTTCACTCCTTTTAAATCATCTCGCATTGCATCAAAGTTAGCCTTTCTCCAATCAAAAATCTCAACCAGGGTCCAGTTCTGACCCTCTCCATAATTATATTGAAACTAATGGTATTGTGATCACTGGACCCGAAGTGCTCCCCAAGGCATACCTCCGCCACCTGTCCCGTCTCATTTCCTAACAGGAGGTCCAGCACTGCCCCTCCTCTAGTAGGTACCTCTATGTATTGCTGCAAAAAACTATCCTGCACACATTTTACAAACTCCAACCCACCCAGCCCATTTACAGAATGTGTAAATGGGCTCGGGTAGGGTTGTCATACCTCCTGTCCGCTACGGTGATTTTGCTTAAATTTGCATGTGTTGTATAATCACACTGCCACTGTCATCTTGTCCGGGAACATTACCATCTGGTTTGGGAATTGCTCTGCCAAGGACAAGAAGGCTCTGCAGAGAGTAGTGCGTTCGGCCGAACGCACTATGGGAACTTCACTTGTCACCCCTGCAGGAACTATACATCAGGAGGTGCAACTCCAGAGCCAACAATATCATGAGAGACCCCTTCCACCCCAGCAACGGACTGTTCCAGCTGCTACGGTCAGGCTAACGCCGCCGTTGCCATGCGGTGAGAACGGAGAGGTTGAGAAGGAGTTTCTTCCCAGAGGCCATTCGGACTGTAAATGCCTTTCTCACCAGGGACTAACTCTACTGAACGTTTTTCCTTTCATTATTTATTATGTAAAAGAATATGTGTGTTATGATTGTGTTTATAGTTTGTTTGGTTGTTTGGTTGTTTGTCTTTTTGCACAAAAGTCCGCGAGCATTGCCACTTTCATTTCACTGCACATCTCGTATGTGTATGTGGCAAATAAACTTGACTTGACTTGACTTGACTTTCCCGCATTCCCGGTTGGGTCTCCGCCTGTTTCCTCCTTCCCGGCTGCTGCTGCTCCGCCTCCTCTTCTATCTGGTGGGGTGGGTGATGGTGCTATACGCACACGCTCGGGTCGGGTTGTCAAACCTCCTGTCCGCTACGGTGATTTCGCTTAAATTTGCATGTGTTGTATAATCAAACTGCCACTGTTATAACTTCAATTTTAGGTTTCTAAGGGAAAGGATGTAGATGGTTTATGCATGCAACCTATAATGTAGCTACCTCAATACCACTAACCACGCCTTAGTCATCTCAGTATAACTGTGATATCTTCCCCTTGCTCCTCCCTTGGTTCCAGTACGCCTGAAGACTAGATGCAGTCAGTACTGGGACGTGCTTCACATGTGCCTTTATTAAATGCTCAGTAAAGTAACAGTGTGTCAGACTGAACTTCATTACAGTTGCGGCCCCAGCACCGAGCCTTGCAGCACTCCATTCGCCACTGCCTGCCATTCTGACAACGACCCGTTTATTCCCACTCTTTGATTCCTGTCTGCAAACCAATTCTCTATCCATGTCAATACCTTACCCCCAATACCATGTGCTCTAATTTTGCCCACTAATCTCCTGTGTGGGACCTTATCAAAGGCTTTCTGAAAGTCCAGATACACTACATCCACTGGCTTTCCTTCATCCATTTTACTTGTCACATCCTCAAAAAATTCCAGAAGGTGTCAAGCAGGATTTCCCCTTCATAAATCCATGCTGACTTAGAAACATAGAAATTAGGTGCAGGAGTAGGCCATTCGGCCCTTCGAGCCTGCACCGCCATTCAATATGATCATGGCTGATCATCCAACTCAGTATCCCGTACCTGCCTTCTCTCCATACCCCCTGATCCCCTTAGCCACAAGGGCCACATCTAACTCCCTCTTAAATATAGCCAATGAAGTGGCCTCAACTACCCTCTGTGGCAGAGAGTTCCAGAGATTAACCACTCTCTGCGTGAAAAAAGTTCTTCTCATCTCGGTTTTAAAGGATTTCCCCTTTATCCTTAAGCTGTGACCCCTTGTCCTGGATTTCCCCAACATCGGGAACAATCTTCCTGCATCTAGCCTGTCCAACCCCTTAAGAATTTTATAAGTTTCTATAAGATCTCCTCTCAATCTTCTAAATTCTAGAGAGTATAAACCAAGTCTATCCAGTCTTTCTTCATAAGACAGTCCTGACATCCCAGGAATCAGTCTGGTGAACCGTCTCTGCACTCCCTCTATGGCAATAATGTCCTTCCTCAGATTTGGAGACCAAAACTGTACGCAATACTCCAGGTGTGGTCTCACCAAGACCCTGTACAACTGCAGTAGAACCTCTCTGCTCCTATACTCAAATCCTTTTGCAATGAAAGCTAACATACCATTCGCTTTCTTTACTGCCTGCTGCACCTGCATGCCTACCTTCAATGACTGGTGTACCATGACACCCAGGTCTCGCTGCATCTCCCCCTTTCCCAATCGGCCACACCACCCTGACTTGGACCAATCCTTTTACTGCTATCCAAATGCGCCGTTATTACTTCTTTAATAATTGACTCCAGCATCTTCCCCACCACCAATGGCAGGCTAACTGGTCTATTAGTCCTTGTTTTCTCCCTCGCTCTTTTCTTGAAAAGTGAGATAACATTAGCTACCCTCCAATCCACAGGAACTGATCCTGAATCTATAGAACATTGGAAAATGATCATCAATGCGTCCACAATTTCTAGATCCACCTCCTTGAGTACCCTGGGATGCAGACCATCAGGCCCTAGGGATTTATCAGCCTTCAATCACATCAGTCTGCTCAATACTATTTCTCGCCTAATGCAAATTTCTTTCAGTTTGGCTCATATCATTCTTATGGACGGCACTACATGTTCTTGCCCAATTAGAAGAGAATAGGCTATGTTTTAAAGGCCTTTTTCGCAATATAACCACACTGCCTGTAAGAAGACAGGAGGAATACAACTCAAAGATCAGTGCTTTGACATTAGCAAGCACAACTGTCTTCCAGCTACATAACACTGTGAAGAAATTCTCCCGTCATGTTTTGTTTGAGGCTTTAAATCCCAAACCTGCAACCTTTTGCGTCGTTCTTAATATTAGCAGCAAATTCTCACCATTTCAAGTAGAGTTTCGGGGGAAAGAATCAAAGTTTCAGGACAATGATCTTTCACCATCATAGAGTCATAAAGTCATGGAGTCATAAAGTCATAGAGTCATGACTCCATACAGCGTGGAATCAGACCCTTCGGCCCAACTGGTCCATGCCGACCAAGATACCCCATCTACACTAGTCCCACCTGCCTGCGTTTGGCTCATATCATTCTAGGTCCGTCCTATTCATATAACTGTCCAAATGATTTTTAAATGTTGTGATAGTCCACTGAGCCACATTCTGATGTCTGATCCACTGAGTTACCCTAGCACTTTGTGTTTCACTTTAGATTCCATCATCCCCAGCACGTTTGTCACTCAGTTATAAATGTATGAGGGTCACTCATAAACCTAATCAGGAATTCAGGAGAAATATGTTTAGTCCAGAGAGCAATAGTAGGAATATGTAGCTAAATTGCTTTTAAAGGATGCAGAATAAACATGAGAGAGAATTGATGTTGAATGCTTTAGATAAAGAAGGGCAGAAGGTGGGTTCTGTGGAGAATCAACATTGCACAGATCAGGTGGGTTGCACGGTACAGTGTTAAAAGCGAATCAAGAATTTTAAACTATTTATTCACTTCCTTATTTGATTTATGCAGTTCCCAGCCTAAGGAATGAAAATAACAAGAAAGGCAATGACATTCTTGGACATAAGATTGTTCTTGCTTGTTCCAAAGACTTTTTAATTGGGATTGAGAACGGCTTCAGCCATGTACTAACATTACAGAGAGAGTTGAGTGAATAAGGCCATTGATAATTTGACATCGAGACAGTCTTGGGAAATCTTGAATAACCCCGTACATTATCATTTCAGGAACATGTTCTTTAGCTCATGATAATGGGAGGCATTATTCACCCTTTTCAGAGTTTTGACAGCGGATTTGCGTTTAGTAGATCGCCAAAATTTATTTCCTGCGGATTTTGTTAATATTCATACTCCTATTAAACCTGTCGAGTTGTGCACTTCAGCCGGAAGAAGCAGCAATTTATTTTACCTCCTCTGCAGCTTTTGATGTTTTGCTTCGTTTACACTGAAATATTTGATATTTCCAGATATTTCCAATGCATTTCGTTGTCTCTGTACTGTACACTGACATTGACAATTAAAATTGAATCTGAATCTGAATCTGAATAAGGATGGGAATAGCATTGTGGTCTTATCAAAGGACCAGTGAAGGAGAGGCCAGAGAAAATGATGTATTTAGAGTATGTGTGTCCAGTTTTTGTCCCCATGTTTAGTTTAGTTTAGGCAGTACAGTGACAGAGCGGTAGAGTTGCCATCTTACAGCGGCAGAGACCCGGGTTCGATCCTGACTACCTGTACTAATCTCTAATCTTTGACATTTCCATCCCGGGAAAACATTCGGAGTTTACAAGTTCACTAGTTCACAAGTTCTAGGGGTAGAATTAGGTCATTCGCCCCATCGAGTCTACTACGCCATTCAATCATGGCTGATCTCTGCCTCCTAATCCAATTTCCTGCCTTCTCCCCATAACCCTTGACACCCATTCTAATCAACAATTTGTCTGTCTCTGCCTTAAATGATACACACTGACGATCTCCACAGTCCTCTGTGGCAATGAGTTCAAAAGATTAACTACCCTCTGACTAAAGAAGTTGCTCCTCACCTTTCTAAAAGAGCACCCTTTAATTCTGAGGCTATGACCTTTGGTCCTAGACTCTCCCACCAGTGGAAACATCCTTTCCACATCCACTCTATCTATGCCTTTCATAATTCTGTAAGTTTCATTGAGGTCGCCCTCAACCTTCTAAACTCAATCAAAAACACTAACTCACTTGTTTCAGGGGCTGCCTTAGCATTAGATTAACAACACCATTTTCGATTTCCAGCAGTGTCTCTTCAAATGTGGAATAATTTTAATGGAAACTTTTTAACCAGCACATAATAATAAAGAAAACATGTCCACTAGGGGGATGAAATGCAAATCCTCTCCTGCTCGGAACATTGATTTAAGGGAAGTATTGTCTCAGCTTTGATTAATTTCCACACATTTTAATATGAAACAGAAAAGTCAGAGAGTGAATTTGCTGTTTTATATGCTGTATGTTAGCCAGAGGTGGCTGTATGTTATCCATTATTTGCCTGGCAGGCGGAAGCAATTTACACAACAGCGGATAGAAGTTGGGAAGTCCTGTTGCAATTATATTAGACTTGTTGAGGCCGCAATTGGAGTATTGTGTTCAGTTCAGGGTTCAGTCCATGTTATAGGAAAGATGTTGTCAAGCTGTAAAAAGCACAGGGAAGATTTATGAGGATGTTGCCAGGAATCTAGGGCCTGAGCTACAGGGAGACGTTGAGCAGGGCAGGGTATTCCTTAGAGCACAGAAGAATGAGGGGCGATCTTATCAAGGTGTACAAAATCATGAGAGGAATAGATCGGGTAAATGAACAGAGTCTCTTGGCCAGAGTAGGGGAAGGATGAACCTGAGGACATAGGCTCAACGTGAGGGGGGAAAATTTAATAGGAACCTGAGGAGTAACATTTTCACACAAAGAGTGGTGGCTGTGTGGAACGGGCTGCTGGAGGGGATAGCTGAGGCAGGTATTAATGCAGTGTTTAAGAAACATTCAGACAGGTTCATGGATAGGACACGTTGAGAGGGATGTGGGCCAAATGTAGGCAGATGGAACTAGTGTAGATGGGGCATGTAGGTCAGTATGGCTAAGTTGGACCAATGGGTCTGTTTCCACGCTATATGAGTCTGTGATTCTATGACCCTGTAGCAATATTCCATTACATTTATACAGTGATCCACTGCTCTGAGAAGTTGGGGTATCATTGTGCGAGATAAAAAGACCATCAGACCATAATTCATAGGAGCATTCGGACCATCAAGTCTTCCCCACCATTCGATCATAGCTGATCTATTTTTCCCTATCAACCAAATCCTCCTGCCTTCTCCCCACATCCTCCGATGACATAATAATCAACAAAAGAAAGTTCCATAAATGTTTTTAAACCCTCAATATTACTCATATCTGGCAGATGCAGAGCCTCTTGTCCAGAGTAGATGGGACATGTTGGTCAGTGTGGGCAAGTTTGGCAGAAGGGCCTGTTTCCATACAGTATGTGTCCATGATTCTATGACTTTGTAGCAATACTGCGTTACATTTGTACACTGTACAAATATGTACGCTCTATGACTTTATGACACTGGTGCAAAGCAAAAGCCCAGAGTTTCTAGTACGACCTGAATCATCACCTATTCCTGTTCTCCGGAGAGCTGCCTGACCCACTGAGTTACTCCAGCATTTTAATCTAATTTCGTATATCAACTCCATTATACCGCCTTCTCCCTGTAAACTTTGACACCCTTACTAATCAAGAACCTGTCAATCTATATACTTATTAAACTCTCATCTTGTCCTCTTCCGGTTTGCGTTGTTTTTAAATTTGCGCAATAAAGGTACCCGATAGCGCTACGGTTTTCCGTCACCTTACTTGTCATTCTCCTGTGCTGCATCAAGTTTTGTTCCGATCGGTGAAATATTACAAAAGTTATTGGTCTTCTCTCCTGTCATTCATCGGGATGGCGACGCCCCTTTTGGCACCCGCTGTCAATCACCGGCGGCGAGAATGAAGCTGAAGGAGCAGAGTGACCAGAGTGTTGGCGAGCCTGTGTCCACGTGTGGGCCGGCACTGTGTCCGCGGGCGGGGACTATGTCTCCGTGGGTGGGGGCTGTGTTCTGTGGACGGAGCTGTGTCCACGGGTGGCGGCGACGACCACCATGACGAGCGGGGAGCTGCAGAATGCAGCTGGGGCCGGGAGCCATTGAGTGAGTCCTGAGCGGGGTCCTGGAGCCGGTGAGTGCGGTTGGAGCCACGGCCGGGAGCTACTGAGCCTACACATCCCCCTCCACCCCCCACCCACACCCCCCCCCACCACACACACCCCTCCCACATACACCCCCTCCCCTACCCCCACAAGCCCCCCTCCTCCCCACATACTTCCCGCCCACACACACTAAAGCCCTTCCCCCCCACTGCTGCTCCCCCACACTGCTCCCACCACACTTCCCCTCCTCCACACCCACCCTCCTCCACACCCCCTCCCCCACACACACCCTCCCCACATACTGCATCCCCCACACACCTCCTCCCACTCCCCCACACCTCCCCCCTTCCCCACACCCCCCCCCCCCACACACCCCCTCCCCCCCCCCCACACACCCTCCCCCACACACCCCCCCCCCCCACACACCCGCCCCCTCCCCTACACACCCCTTCTCCCACACCCCCTGCCCCACACCCCCATCCCCCACACCCCACCCCCCCTGTTCCCCACACCCCCCCCCACACCCGCTCCCCCAAACACCTCCCTCCCACCACAACCCTCCCACCCCATGCCAGCGACAGAGGTAGGCCATATTTTAAGAGTTATTCACATTTTAAGCTTTGATAATTCCCTTTTCCACTTGCCGTGCCTGTCAGCTGTGCCTGCGCAGTAATACAGCTGTGCCTGCACCTGTTCTACATCACAATGGGAACCCAATGGCCGGGAATGGCTGCGCTGCCGGGGAGCCGCTAAGTGGATGAGGAGAGGTTGAGGGGGAATGGAGTGAGTGTGTGGGGGGGAAGGGCAAGGGGCGGAGTGGGAGGCATGAAGAGAGGAGGGGGGGTCAGGGCCGTCACAACGGGAATCTGTCAGCCGCACCTGCGCAGTAGGGGGCTATGCGTGAGTGGTGGAATATTGAGTTGGGGGGGCCAGGCCTCCCGTGTGAGAATGGTACCCAACGGGTCCCACTTAGTCTAGTCTCAGCCTTAAAAATACCCAATGGCTTGGCCCCAACTGCCGTTTGTGGCAATGAATTCCACAGATTCACCACCTTATGACTAATTTCCTCCTCAATGGTCTTTTATTCATTTCAAAATGTAGATTGATGTATTATATACATGTTGGTCAGAGTACCAGGGACAATTCCTTCTTCTTTGTAATGAGGATCACCAAGGAGTGATTGTGGATGGTCAGCCATGATCACATTGAATGGTGGTGCTGGCTCGAAGGGCCGAATGGCCTACTCCTGCACCTATTGGTCATTGTCCATTATCACAAGGTACTGATGTAACTGTCAGAAATAAGGCTCTTCAATGTGGAGACCAGACAATTCTTCCCACACCACTTGGATGAGGAATGGTGATGAAAGAGAGGTGACCTTTAAGAGTCCTGATGCAGTCTCAATCACCGGTCAGGGTGAGGTAAATCAAAGAGAAGTTGGGTCTTTCTGTGCAAATAGAACCAGCGGTCCATATGCGGATCCGAGCTCATTACTTTTTGCAGCCGTGAACCTCTACCATGAATTTAATTTGTTTAGTTCTTCGCTGGAAATGAATAATGACTTAACAGCTCAGTGAAGCGAAACTCACTAATGAAAGATAAAAATGGCAATGTTGCTGTTTACTTTGGAAGTCGTGTGTGGCATTCGGGAAATAATTTAAAAGCTGCGTTATGATTCAGTGGTTAGTTTGGTCACATGTAAAATTTAAAATGTATTAAATCCCTTTTGACTCAGATCTGTGAATGACGTTTTTTCCTAATTGTATTATTGGAGTACTTGAATTTAGAACAAATTGAAGTTAGAACAGTACTTTACTCTACAGTGTATCTACTGTAAACCATCTAATGTATCTGTTGCTCTCAGTGTGGGCTCCTATATTTCGGCGAGACCAACACAGACAGGGCGATCGTTTCGCCGAACACTTACGCTCAGTCCGCCTTGGTCTACATAATATTCCAGTTGCCAAACATTTTAACTCCCCTTCCCATTCCCACACTGACCTTTCTGTCCTGGACCTCCTCCACTGTCAGTGCGAAGCCAAACAAAATTGGAGGAACCGCACCTCATATTTCGCTTGGGCAGCTTACAACCCAGTGGTATGAATCTTGATTTCTCAACTCTCAAGTTACCATTGCAGTCCATCCCTCCCCCACCCTATTCATCCTGCTAGTTTCATTGTTCATATCCCTTTGTTGTGACCTCTTCCACGGCCAACCATAGAAACATAGAAACATAGAAAATAGGTGCAGGAGTAGGCCATTCGGCCCTTCGAGCCTGCACCGCCATTCAATATGACCATGGCTGATCATCCAACTCAGTATCCCATCCCTGCTTTCTCTCCATACCCCCCGATCCATTTAGCCAGAAGGGCCACATCTAACTCCCTCTTAAATATAGCCAATGAACTGGCCTCAACTACCTTCTGTGGCAGAGAATTCCACAGATTCACCACTCTCTGTGTAAAAAATGATTTTCTCATCTTGGTCCTAAAAGCCTTCCCTCTTATCCTTAAACTGTGACCCCTAGTTCTGGACTTCCCCAACATCGGGAATAATCTTATATAAGTAGACTATTATCTGAATGGTGGCCGATTAGGAAAGGGGGAGATGCAACGAGACCTGGGTGTCATGGTACACCAGTCATTGAAAGTAGGCATGCAGGTGCAGCAGGCAGTGAAGAAAGCGAATGGTATGTTAGCATTCATAGGAAAAGGATTTGAGTATAGGAGCAGGGAGGTTCTACTGCAGGTGTACAGGGTCTTGGTGAGACCACACCTGGAGTATTGCGTACAGTTTTGGTCTCCTAATCTGAGGAAAGACATTCTTGCCATAGAGGGAGTACAGAGAAGGTTCACCAGACTGATTCCTGGGATGTCAGGACTTTCATATGAAGAAAGACTGGATAGACTCGGCTTGTACTCGCCAGAATTTAGAAAATTGAGGGGGGATCTTATAGAAACTTACAAAATTCTTAAGGGGTTGGACAGGCTAGATGCAGGAAGATTGTTCCCGATGTTGGGGAAGTCCAGAACAAGGGATCACAGTTTAAGGATAAGGGGGAGAGAGTGGTGAATCTCTGGAATTCTCTGCCACAGAAGGTAGTTGAGGCCAGTTCATTGGCTATATTTAAGAGGGAGTTAGATGTGGCCCTTGTGGCTAAAGGGATCAGGGGGTATGGAGAGAAGGCAGGTACGGGATACTGAGGTGGATGATCAGCCATGATCATGTTGAATGGTGGTGCAGGCTCGAAGGGCCGAATGGGCTACTCCTGCACCTATTTTCAATGTTTCTATGTTTCTATCCTGTCCAACCCCTTAAGAATTCTGTACGTTTCTATAAGATCCCCCCTCAATCTTCTAAATTCTAGCATTGGACCATTGACCATTGTGGGCTCTATCTTTCTACAGTCATTGAAGTAGGCTTTGCTTTGTTCTGTACTTTCCCATACCTTTAGTTTCCCCCTCCCTGATTCTCAGTCTGATGAAGGATCTCGACCCGAAATATCACCTATTCATTTTCTCCAGAGATGCAGCCCGGCCCACTGAGTTACTCCAGCATTTTTGTCTGCCTTCAGAGCATAACACCTGTTATTTTATGTTGCAAATTGCACTTCAAATAATATCATTTAGTACCCGTTGGCATGTGGCTGTTATTGAGAGCTTTCGACGTTCAAATTACAGGCTGTCAGCAAAAATCGAAACCTAAATGCAGATGCTGGAAATCTGACATAAAAATAAAAAATGCTGGACAAAAGCAGCAGGTCAAGCAGTATCAGTGGAAATTAGTTAGTTTAGTTTCTTGTCACGTGTACCAAGGTGCAGTGAAATACTTTTGTTAGGTGCTAAATTCAGCACAAAGTCCATACATGATAACAATTGAAACATTCACAGTGTACAGATACAGGATAAAGGGAATATCGTTTAGTGAAAGAAAAAGTACAGTAAACGCCGATTAAAGATAATCCGAGGGTTTCCAATGAGGTAGATGGTTGGTCAGGCCCATGGTTGGTGATAGGATGGTACTGAGATGATAAAGGTAATAACGTGGAATTGATGGTGTGGAGTCTAGTGTGTGTGATGGACTGGGCTACATCCACAACTCTCTGCAACGTCTTGGGGCCTTTGGTGTACTTCCAGCCCTTCCTTGCAAAGCATGGATGTGGAAACCAGGGATGAGCGGCATTGCATAGACCACCCCTATGACCATACTTTTACAACTGCAACATAAGGCAGGTACATCTTGGACCAATACATTGCAGAATGCCATTACGTTGAAGTTTCTCTTAAATTGGTCATTTTATTTTTTTTAGTTTAGTTAATTGTCACTTGTACAGAGATAGAATAAAAAAGCGTTTTGTTATGTGCTGTCCAGTCAGTGCAAAGACCATCTCTCTCAATAAATATATATACATATACACACACACACACATATATATATATACATATATATATATATATATATATACATATATATATACATATATATATATACATATATATACATACACATATATATACACACACATATATACATGATATATATATATATCATAGACATATGTATAAAAGTATACATATATGGTATCATAGTATTAAATCATAGTCATATCAGTAGGCTGAGTGAATGGAATCAAATCAGACCAGACTTCTCACCAGTGACTCCATCTACACTTCATGCTGCCTCAGAAAAGCAGCCACTATAATCAAAGATTTTGTCCCACGCTGATCATTCCTTCCTGTCCCCGCTCCCATCTGGCAGAGGGTACAGAAAAAGCTCCCCACCAGACCCAGGAACAGTTTCTTCCAATGCCGAGAAGTATGTTCTGCACTATGTCTAAATATCTGTTGCCCTGCTGCAAGTAAGAATTGTTCTGTTTTGGGACATATGACAATAAAATACTGATTCTCAACTATTTTCCCCTTTCCTTTGCTCTAATTAATGTACGAGTTTGGCTTGATTGTATTGTGTGTAGTATTATCTGATCTGTTTGAACAGCATGCAAAACAAACATTTTCACTCTACCTCAATACTCGTGACAATAATAAGCGTAAACCTAAACTCTTGCCATTAAACTTCTTGCACTCCAGTATACAACCACACAGTTGTTTTTGTTTTCTAAAGCCATTAGCCACATCAAGTGGTAGAATATCTGTATTGCATGCTATAAAATAGCAATCAGCAACGTGTGAAGAATTTAAGCTCACAAACATATCCTTAGTCTAGGGCCTGAGGCCATAGCCTCAGAATAAAAGGACGTACCTTTAGAAAGGAGATGAGGAGGAATTTATTTAGTCAGAGGGTGGTGAGTCTGTGAAATTCAGTGCCACAGACGGCTGTGGAGACCAGGTCATTGGATATTTGATTGATATGGGGAGTAGATTGATATGGGGAGTAGGCAAGAGAATCAGGTTGAGAAGGAAAGATAGATCAGCCATGATTAAATGGCAGAGTAGAGTGGATGGTCCGAGTGACCTAATTCAGCTCCCATGATTTATGAATTTGTAAGATATAGCATGGAAACAGGTTCTTCAGCCCACTGGGTCCACACTGACCATTTGAACAGAGGAGATAAAGTATTCACTTAAACTCGCAGCCAGATATAATTTTAAAGTTATATGAAATCTTGGTTTTGATGCTTGGAGAGGGAGTGGGGTTAATATTTAATCTATTCAAAGTATCTTAGTGGGTTATCACAAACTACCCAACCCATATTTCCACAAATTAGACCGCTCAGTGGAATTATCTTACCCTCAGACTCAATACTGAAAGGAAAATATTGGCTTAACTCTCTTTGCAGGTTTTTTTAGATCCGCTATTCAATATCCTAAAGTAACTGCTGACACTTTATTTAATGTAAGCAATGCACAAGAAGATAGACTGAGTCCATTCATACCATGGCTTGCTCTACTTGGCTCAGGAACCTGTTTCATTTATATCAAAGATATGTGGACATACAGTAATAGTATGGATCCCTTCTAGGGCTGTAGCACCCACACAGACACAGTCATAGAGTTTACAGTGTGGAAACAGACCCTTCGGCCCAACTTGCCTATACAGATCATCATCTAACATCTTTACTATTCCTGACTGCATTTGGCCCACATCTCTCTAAACCTATCCTATCCATGTACCTGTCTAATGCTTCTTAAACATTGCGACTGTACCTGCCTCAACTACCTCGTCCGACTTGTGTGTTTAGTGTGTGTTTTGAATGTGTGGGTATGTTTTGAGTGTCGTGTATACGTTTTGAGTGTGTGTGTGTGTGTGAGCATGTGTGTGTGAGCGGCGTAAATGCCATTAGTTACTGAGATTACTGGCAATGTTGCATCTCGACAGTGTGCCCATCAGTCTTGGCATCTCCCTCTCCAAGGCCCCCTCCACAGTAGAAGAATATCACTGAGCTCCATCTGTTAAAGCCCTGCGGCAATCAATCCAAAATAATCAACATGCTCCCAGCAGGGTGGCACGGTGGCAGAGTATCCGAGCCGCTGTCTCACAGTGCCAGAGTCTCGGGTTCGATCCTGACATCGGGCACTCTCTGTAGGGAGTTTGTATGTTCTCCCTGTGTTTCCTCTGGGTTTCCTCCCACATCCCAAAGGCACGCAGGTTTGTAGGTTAACTGACCCTCTGTAAATTGACACTAGTGCGTTTTGGATCATGCTAAAGTATGGGTGATCACTGATCGGCATGGATACGATGATCCAAAGGGCCTATTTCCTTGCTGTATCTCTAAACAAAATTAAAC